>NC_135372.1:27295817-27555817 GCF_049243985.1 Paroedura picta
CAAGCTTTGTCCTGCTGCTTCAGACCAACACGGCAGCCCATCTTTAGCTTTACTAATCCCCCCAACCCCTTATTTTCAGTGATTCATGCTTCCTGCCCTTTCCTGCTTCCTGGGCCCCTGCAGCCATGATCAATGGCTCCCGCTGTCTATATGTTAGCAAGCAATTCTCCTTGCCACATTCTGTGGCTCCTCCATGCTGAATGGTCTTTTTCTCCTTGCAGGTGGGCATGACAGCTCCCGGCACCCGACGACACATCTACGATGCCAAGACAGGCACGGACAAATGTGATGACAGCTCCATGTCTCTCCAGATGGGCTACCCCCAGGGGCCCAGCCAAAGTGGCCAGGTTTTTGGCATGAGCCGCCAAATCTATGACCCCAAGTACTGCCCTCTGGGCAGCCCCGGCGATGTAGCCAACTACCAGGATCAGAACTCACCTGAACATTACTGTTATCAGGATCAGGAAGATTAGAGAGGCTGCAAAGTCAGTTTTTGAGTCTTGTAAGCTTCTTCCTCTACAGTTTCTGCCCCTGTTGTCAACGACACTGCAGTAACGTGTGTATTTTGTAACCTGTTTTTTAATGAAAAGGGATCCTTTTTCGTTTTTTAAAAAAAAGCAGAGATGAAATAATAAAAATCATGATTATATCATTGCTTCTCTTCCCCCCCCCCCCCCCCCGAGTGTTGAGTTAGTCCATAAGACCCGCGGGTCATCCCAAAAGTGCAGTGTGGATATGCCAAAGAAAAACAGTCAGATTCTGCAGGGGAGCACAGTTCTTTTTAAAAACCTGTTTAACTAAGCCAAAACCAATTCTGCAAACTGAGCAGGGCCTAGTCTGCACACAATAGACAATGCACTTTCAATGTGCTTTCGCAGCTGGATTTTACTGTGCGGAACAGGAAAATCTACTTCTAAAGTGCATTGAAAGTGCATTATCTCTTGTGTGCAGACTAGGACCAGGTCTTCCAAATTAGATACGTATGTCTTTTGGGATTAGTTCAAAGTGACTTTTTCCTACACGAGAAGCAGCGTTGGGCTGTGCTTTTGCCTTTTTCTCTGCTCCTTAGACGAGGGGTAGTCAACCTGTGATCCTCCAGATGACCATGGACTACAATTCCCACCAGCCCCTGCCAGCGTTTGCTGGCAGGGGCTCATGGGAATTGTAGTCCATGGACATCTGGAGGACCACAGGTTGACTACCCCTGCCTTAGACCACCGGAAGCCTTAAGGATCCAAGATGCATTACAATCCTGTATCTTATTTTCTTGGTGTGCATAATGGTGAAGGGGCATTAGACTAGGGTTGCCAACTATAGATCTGGATGTTTTGGGGGTGGAGCCTGCGGTGGGCAGGGTGAGGGACTTCAGCCAAGTGTAATGCCACAGGGTTTCCCCTCCCAAAGCAGTCATTGTCTCCCAGGGAATTGCCTGTGCTCATCTGGAGCTCACTGGCCATAGCGGGAGCTCTCCAGGGGCGATTCCCTGGGCAGCCACATGTCAGGTGGAGTCAAACGGTTTCAGCCAGCAGAATGTTCTCCACTTTGATGGGCAGCTTCTCTACCAGTCTGGTGAACAGACAGATCCTGAGGAGGCCTGAGACAGAGTCGGGACTTTGGGGCCTTGTCCTGGATCTCCCTTACTACCTTACAAAACTTGGGCTTCCTGGGTCGTATGAGTTTCTAAGCGTCCTTTTTGTGGCATGAGGACTAGAAACTGCTGTGTTTTTTTTTTCTTTTTAAAATATAAATTAAGTTTAGGACGCAGGATTCTGTACCCGGTAGCTCTTTCTGTGCTCTCTGCAGGCTTCTGGAATTCATCCGAGAAAATAGTGTTCTTTTATTCTGCTAGTTCCATGAGCTGTTAGTTTTGTTAGGTGTAGTTGCCTGCCAGCTGTAAACACAGCAACTGAGGGAATGTTTGATGGATAATACCTAGTTTTTCTGTCCTGAAATATCCCCAAAGCAATGAGGACTCCCCAAATCCCAGTCTCTGGAATTTAGTGTCGCTTTCTTGTGAAAACTCTGTAATAATGTCCGTTTTCTGGAAGATGAGCTGTGTGTAGCTTATTCAGTACTTTAAGATATTGACATTGTCAGGGTCACAGTTGGCTGCATTCCAAGTGTTTTGCTTTAACATAATGAGGGCGAGAAACTTGAAAATGCTTTGGAGGTAAGAGTGTGTCATCTACTTTTAACTCATACCTTACTCAAGGCACCTTCCTGCTGCTTCAACATCACTTCCTCAAGGGACCAAAATTCTTAGCATACATTCCTGTTTACTCTCTCATGCCAAAGCAAGAATTTTCTCAAAGCAATTGTAAATATTTCATCTCTCTGCGTTATATGTTTTTCTCTCAAGCAAGTCATGGGACATACTGGTCTTAACTTTTTTGGCAGTAATGCCTCGTATTTTTTTAAATTAATAAGTGCTGTTTTTACTGGTAACTCACTGAAATGCTAAAAAATCAGAGTCCAGTAGCACCTTTAATACCAACAAAGATTTATGGAATAAATATGGAATAAATCTTTGTTGGTCTTAAAGGTGCTACTGGACTCCGATTTTATTGTGCTGCTTTAGACCAACACGGCTACCCATTTGAATCTATCACTGAAAAGCTGGGAGACATTGGCAAGGTTGAAGAAAGGAATGTAGTTATCTGGGGAGCACACCAGGTGTTTATTTTCTTACCTTTAAAAAATTATCTATGGGACATGTTGTTCACATGTGATGGAGTTTTGTGGTAACTCTGAAGTCTGCATATGTTGTCCTGCCTGTGGAAATCTGACCATGAGACCCTGCTCTTTGTCTGGTTAAAGATCAGTGGATCTGGAGAGTGGAGTTTGATTCTCCACTCTTCCTCCACATGCAGCTAGCTGGAGTCCTTGGGCCACTCCCAGTTCTCTCAGAACTCTCAGCTCCACCTACCTGACAGGGTGGCTGTTGTGAGAGAGGAAGAGAAGGCTATTGCAAGCCGCTTTGAGACTCCTGCATAATGAAAAGCAGGGTATAAAAGGAACTCTTCTTCCTCCAATTACCCTAGTCTAGTCTTCAGTTTCAGAAGAGAAGCTGCTTTTTAGCCAGTTGGAACAAAACCTAGAATCTTGTGGCACCTTAAAAGCTAACTGATGAGGAAGGCTTTTTCTTTCTGCTGTGGGTCTTGAGTCTGAGATCCCCAGTGTGACCCCTCAGGGGCCCAGATGTTTCAGTAGCTTGCCAATGCTGACTTCTTTGTGGCCCGGACAGGTGGTAGGTTAGAGATAGACAATGTACAGGGTGGGCCACCTTTAAAGGACATATTGTTCCCAGATGAACCTGGGAGCAATTTGGTCATACCTTAGGGATCAGGAAGATTCTGGAGATATACACTCTGAAGAGCCCAGCTCCTGGTGTACGTTGGCCTCTCAGGTGCTATTTGGTTCTATCCTAATTCTTTCACTGCAGACCAACATGGCTGCTCTCTGGAACTATTTCTTTGGAAATCTCTGCTCCTGCCTTCTGAAGTAGTATAGCTGGCCAGGAGAAGGGAGGCAGTGGCCCCTCCACCATGCTATGATCTGGTCATAATCCTAGTCTCTGAGTTTTTCATAGTTTAGCAGTGGAATGGGCTGCCTAAGGAGGTGGTGAGCTTCCCCTCACTGAGAGTGGCTGGACAGATACTTATCCTGGATGCTTTATAGGCTGATCCTGCATTGAGCAGGGGGTGGGCCTAGATGTCCTCTATGGCCATTTCCAACTCAAGGATCATACAATTCTATAGGAATAGCAAAACTCTCATTTCTTCTACTGCTAAACATACATGGTTACTTAAGTGATATCAGGTCCTCTTGTAAATGTTAATGGCTGATTTGGGTACTTTTTTGTGTATGTTTCTTAGCTGCCTAGCTGTATTATTTAAAAAGTGAAGAGGTGGGATATAAATCTCCTTAAAGTACATGATGAGGGGGAACAGAATCGGTGGTCTATGTATCCCAGGCTAGGAATCCCCAGTGTGGCGTGCCTTTCCTGGGGCTTGTCAAGTGCTTTCAGGTCACGATGGGCGTGACTTCTGATTGGAAATTGGAATGGCTGTACAGATCTTTCAAAAGTTGCATTGGCAGCACACACCGCAGCACAAGAGTCTGGGTGACTGAAGGTAAAATGGGTCCCCCTTCCTGTAGCACGATGGGTGGCCTTGTTAGTTTGTCTGGAGCAATAGAAAAGAGCAAGAAAGACTGACAACATTAGGACTTTAAGAAGTGAAAAGGAACTCTTGAAAATTTCTCCCCGGCCACAATTGTAGCTAATCTTGCAGGTGCTGCTGCTGAATTCTTTTCTCCTGCTCCAGACAGACTAACAGGGACACCCATCCTGGTCTATCTGAAGAAGTGAGCAGGGACTCCAAAAAGCCGCTCCTCCCCTGCCACAAATCTTGTTAGTCTTTAAGGTGCTCCTGGATTCTGTGTCTTTTCTTCTCCTGCTATAGCCATTTGTGGTTGTCCCAAAGTGCCCACCAGCTCAAAAAGGTTGAGGGTCCTTGCTATAGTGAATAATGCTGAAGACCCCTTTCCTTGGCGGCCCTTCTGTACCCATGAGTTGCTATCCCTGGTAGGGCAAATGGCAAGTCTTGATCCATTTGCCAAAATTGACTCTTGCACCAAATAAATTGGTTATCCTTCAGGGTGCTCTAAGATTCTCAGTCATGTTAAGGTTGTCACGAGATGGCATCTTCCATGTTGCTGCTTCTTTAAAATGTTCTTTTCCTGGTTAAACTTTACATTGGAAAAACAAACTGGATAGTCTTCCCTCACTGTATGGATATAACTATATGCAATTTTTTGGGAAAGGAGGGAGGGGACGGGGGCTGTGAAATTGGGATGTTGGAGATACAATGTGAACTTGCAATGTTTTTGAATATAGGCAATAAAATGCTTCAAAAGCAAAACTGGATTTCTGGGGTCTTTTTTCTCTTCCCACCCCTAAACACAGTTTTCCAAATCCTTGCAAGAAGATAACAACTTGGAAACCACAGCTAATTTGGAATACAATAGCCTGGCCACGGTAGGGGGATATGGTGGGAAAATGTCATATTCAAAACAGTTACGTTGATTGCTAATTTATTGGAGATCAATTTGAAGTGTCCAAAGGACCAGCTCTCCCTCCATACTGCCTGTAGTTCCCACTGGATGAAAAACTGGATGATGTTTTTGATAGTGGGTTCAAGAAGATGCAGAGTCACTCATGGAGTGAAACATCAGCTCCTTATTAGAGCACACCCACTGTACTAGAAAACAACCCACCCACCCGAACCTATAGACAGTCCCAGATTCTCCATGGAGCATATTATTGGCTCTGTGCAAGATCCCCGGTTTAAACTAATTGGAACTTCCAAACAATCCAGTGGCAGGACAGATCCTGCATGCTAACCAATGTCCCTGTTGTTTGAATCGGGGTTCTCACTCTGTGGTTCCATTTCACTGCTTACACAACAGTTTTGTGATGGAACGTTCACATAACTGATCAGGAGGGAGGACAAATATCTTTGTCTCAAATCAGACCAGGTTTCACACGCCCATAAAATGTGTTCTAAGGTCTGAAGCTGACCAGATCCACATTTAGAGAGACTGTCCCACATATGCTGTGCCTGCAAAGAGCTTAACTGAGCTCCTGAGGGTTTTATATGTTTGCATCTTTGAACGGCTGCTCAGCTTTTCTCTTGAGGTGGCTGCCGGAGAGGAACCTGCCTGGGGTTTTCCTTCTGACTTGCTGGATCCCACAGATCTTGGTACTGTCCACGGCCTCTCTGAGCCACGGAGGCAACCCAAGTCTGGGCAATTCTGCATTGGGGAGAGGTTGTTGCTCATCCCTTGAATAAAACTGTCGGTCTAAAAGGTATCCTTGGACCCTAAATTTGTTCTGCTGCTTCAGCCCGACACGCTGACCCACTTGAATTGCAACTCCACATGGGACTAAAATTGCTATTGCATCACTACATACACATACTAATATTTTATTTATTTATTTGTCTGTCAGTAACCTTTTGTTGGCATAAAATATGTATAAGACATATAAAAATAGGGTTTAAAATTTCAACAAAATAATAAAATAGGCCATGGGGTTACACAACCAAACAGATCTTAAAATGATTAAATAAACTATAAAAGATAAAATACAAGGTAGGCAGCATATTATAAAAGCATCTTAGTTAAAACTCTGGCAACTAAAATGGTTGCCTCTGGGTCTTTGTCAGAGAGCAGAAATTGCAAGGTCATAGATTTACTTACAGAAGGCTTGTTTCCCAGCAAAGCAACAAAGCTGTCATCCCAACACTGCTCATATAAGGGGCAATCTAGCAAAATGTGTGAGACAGAGTCAGGGCAGCCAGAACCACACGGACAGAGTCTCGCATGGTATGGGATACGGTGGAATCTTCCCTCTAAGACCTTTGAGGGGAAAGCATTCATTCGTACCAGGAGAAAAGCTCTTCTCAGGGGTGGGACATCAAGAAGATGCAAATATGTAGGCATACTATTTCTCTGAGTGATGCCAAAGAATGCTGGTGAGCAGACTCGAGGCTGGGTAGGTATGAGTTCCTGCTGCTCATGGTCTAATATTCTCTGTTTAATAATCCGGAAGATACATTTTTCTTCCAGAGGTAGTAGGGAGTTCAGATCGATGCCAATGGAGACTAATTTTTGTTCAATAGCCTGGAACCATCTAAATTTAAGAGGGTCACTTTTTAGACAAGTTAAAAGGCTGCCAGTTCCTATTCTAAAAAATAGTCTGACCCAAAATTTAAAAGTAGCTATCCAGGCCCTTGTCTATACCCTAATTTGGCCAAATTCTGCGCAAATGGCATGGTAGGAGACACAATTGGGAACCTCTGCAATTTGCCTATAGAAAGCAGATTGAACACCCTCAATAGATTTGTTAAAAGGCTGGAACCCATAAGGGGCATCCCAACAGGAGCTGGGACATTACTTTGGCATTAAAAATTTTAATTGCTGCAGGAATAAATTGGTTACCTTTTGCAGAGAAAAAGAACTGTTTTATCAAGGAAGATGAGGATTTGGCCAGATTGATAGCTCGTTGGCAGTTCTGGTTTTATTGGAAGGTAACACCTAGATACTTAAATGTTTTGACTTGTTCTATTGAAGTGCCTCCAATAGAACAAGTCATTGCATGCCAGCTCTTAGAGAAAATCAAAACTTTTGTTTTACCATAGTTAATTACTAACTTATTATCTTGGCAATATCAGTAAAAGGTGGGTAAGTATTGTTGTAAGCCAACCCTTGTATATGAGAGTATTGTAGTATCGTCGGCATACAACAACAAAGGAATATGCTGGGAACCAAGTTTTGGGGGGTGACCATTAATAGGTTCCAGTTTTTGCGCTAAATCATTAATGAATAAATTAAACAACAATTTATTTATTTATATACCACCCTCTCTGGAGGCTCAGGGCGGTTTACATAAAACATATAAACAATACATGAAGCAATCCATAACATATGAATAACCATAAGTCATCATTACCCTCCATCCACCAACGGCCTTGTTCGGGTAGGGGAGACTGGTATTTTCCGCCGTGTTGGGTATTTTTATAGTCTTTTAACGGGGGTTTTAATGGAGGATTTTATAACTATTGTTACCCGCCACGAGCCTGTAGGGAGTGGCGGGAAATAAATTGAATACTAATAATAATAATAATAATAATAACTGATAATTGTAACAATGCAAACAGTGCAAACAGGTCCAGAGCTCACTGATGGAGTTCTGGGAGGGAGGGAGCAGGGGCCCTTCAGACGCTGTTGGTTTAGGGCAGGGGTAGTCAAACTGCGGCCCTCCAGATGTCCATGGACTACAATTCCCATGAGCCCCTGCCAGCTGGCATGGACATGTGGAGGGCCGCAGTTTGACTACCCCTGGTTTAGGGGCTTACTGGCAGATGTGCGGATCCCGCCAGACTCGTGCGCGATCCTGGTGACAGCTGCGTGCTTCCCTCTGGCGCGGCATCCCTCTCCCCCCCCCGCCCGGGGGCCATGGAAGGAAGTGCACTCTGTGCATGCACAGGGGCCATGGCACTTCGGGGCTGCCTCAAGACGCTGCTGGGGGAGGCTACAGAGCAGAGACCCGCCCCCCGTGACGCGTCGCCGGCCGCCAATCGCCAGGCTCCTCCCCTCCGCGGCTGCCGGCCGGCGAGCGGGCGGGGCTACGGCGGGGGCGGGGCTACGGCGGCTGCCGGCCGGGCAGGAGACAGGGGAGGGGGGAGGCGAGGGGGGCGGGCAGGCAGGGAGAGGAGCCTCGAGTATCGGGCGGCGGGGTGCTGGCTGGAAGGGCTCCCGCAACAGCTCTTCTTCTGGCCCTTGCAGAGGAAGAAGACGCGCAGGTAGGCGACCTCTTGGAAGCCCCTTAGGAGGAGGAGGAGGAGGAGGAGGAGGAGAGGAGGAGGAGGAGGGGGGAGTCCAGAGCACCTGCCGCAGGAGTGGGGTGATGGGGGGGGGCGCCCACCAGTGTGGGCAGCATCAAGGGGAGAGGTTTGTGAGCTTCTGGAGCAGAGGTGCATGAGTGGCTCTCAGCCACCAGGGCTTGGTGGGACAGTCTGTCTGGGGCAGGGCTGCTCTGTCTTCTTGGGGCTTTGGGGGGGCATCAGGAGTTTTGGCCCCGCTGGTGGACCTCCCGAGGGCCCCTGGCTGTGTGACACGGAGTGCTGGACTGGAGGGGCCGCTGGCCTGATCCCGCAGAGGAGAAAAAGTGGGAGATTCTTAAAAAGAAGCTGGCTTTCTCAAAGTTAATTGAGGGCCAGGGCTGATGAGTTGAGTTGCTGTCATGTCAAAGAATGCTCAAGGACTATTGGAAGAGGGCTTGCACTCGAAAGCTCACGCCTTGAATCAATCTTTGTTGGTCTTAAAGGTGCCACTGGACCTTTGTTTTGTTGTATTGAACAGGATGTTTGTGTGTGTGTGTGGGGGGGGAGATTCAGTGATGCAGTGCCATCGATCAACCCCGTTTGGGGGGCTGGGGAAGGACAGAAAGGCCTGTGCGCTACTACTCCTCATATGGGGGAGTTGGGGCTCCAGACGACCTTCAGTTTGATGTGGGCCAACAAATCTTCGGCTGCACAGGCCATTTGGAAGGTGTACTTCCCACTGAAAGGTTCTCTGGTTCGTGCAACGAAATCCTTCTCCTGAATACAGGAGAGATCAGCTTCAGTAATGAGATTAGTTTCTTGGCAAAGGAATGTAATCCTAAATTTTTTCCTACCCTGGGACAACCTTGATCCCTCAAGGCCTGAATTAAGTTCCAGAAAGAAGGCAATTAAATAGAGACGGCCAGGGCAGTTGGCAAAATGTTTTCTTTGTAGACCTCATGAATGTATGAGTCTGCCATAGGCTCAACCAAAACATTAGCCTTTCCACATCTCTCTCTTTGGTGTTGATTGACACGTGTTGTTAAGGATTGCCATACAATTGGAAGGAACCTTCAGGGTCATCTAGCCCAACCCCCTACACAACGCAGGAACTCACAACTACTTGCCTACCCGCAGTGAGACCAACTTCATGTCCAAGTGATCTTCTCCACCAAAAATCTCCAGAATCCAGCTTGGCGACCCTTGGATTAGAGCCATGGGCAAGGATCAGGAGACCCTGGCTTCATATCTCAGCCTTGAAGTTCTTGAGGGACCTCATCCCCCACTCTAGCTGGCTCCAGCCACAGCTGCTTCACAGGGGTGGCTGAGAAAACACGACATTCTGATTTGCAAACAGGCATTCTCCTGAGAATTACTGCAAGTAATTGCATAGGAAATCTTTGCAACTGTTACAAAAAAAACAGGCCTTGTTGCACCTAGAAGATTGAGGAGGCACAAAGCGCTTTTGTTAGAATAACCCCCCTGGAACAGTTTGCAAAAGTTACTTCTCCCATCCTCCCCTTTAGGTTACCTTGAATCCATTTTGGGAAGTGAAGGGGGGGGAGGAGAATCATAGAATCATAGATTTGGAAGGGGCCATACAGGCCATCTAGTCCAACCTCCTGCTCAACGCAGGGTTACTTCAAATAAACATGCCTTGGGCAGGTTGTTAAACTTTCTAGAGTCTAGTACAGGGTTCCCCAACATGGTGCCCACCAGTACTGCCCCTGCCTTACTTCAGAAAGTGAGGGTGAGGTCACTGTGAGGCAAACCTTTTTATTGGCTGCCCTTATTCAAATGACAAGGTTTTAACCTGAACACCTGGGAAGCACATGGGTATTCCTTGGTGTGTGGTTCTGTTCCTCTGTAGGGCTTTCCTTCTCTTCAGGAATTAAAGGTAAAGGTAAAGGTATCCCATGTGCAAGCACTGAGTCACGTCTGACTTTTGGGGTGACGCCCTCTAGCGTTTTCATGGCAGACTCAATACGGGGTGGTTTGGCAGTGCCTTCCCCAGTCATTACCGTTTACCCCCCAGCAAGCAAGCTGGGTACTCATTTTACCGACCTCGGAAGGATGGAAGGCTGAATCAACCTTGAGCCGGCTGCTGGGATCGAACTCCCAGCCTCATGGGCAGACAGCTTCAGACAGCATGTTGCTGCCTTACCACCCTGAGCCACAAGAGGCTCTTCAGGAATTATGCGATATCAAAATCCTGTTGTTTCTGCTATTATTTAATGTTTATGTAGCTAGGTATGTAGAGTGGTAGCCCTGTAGTGGTTGGAGTCAGCCTGTCTCCTTGGCCATGTTTATTGATCTGATGCTCCTTCCTGCATTCTACCCCTCACTGTCCTTCTCACCCCTCTCAATTCATCTCCCTCCCTCCCCCACCCCTTTTCACCCTTTGGAGTCTTACAGTACTGCTATCTGGGTGTTGTGACTATTTGCTGTTCTCGTGCTTTTTCTGGATTCTCATGGGAGGGGGGGGAGCAGGGTTGGGGTTATATGTGGAGACCTGTATCTTTTGCCTGTTTCAACAATTCTTTGATGAGAGTGCTTACTTACTCAATAAATGAAATCTTTTGTTTCAAATCAACAGTTGGCTTTTCTGGGTGATCGAAGATTCTCATAGTATGAAGTAGGGATGTAGGCGTAGAGCTCTGTGTCTGCGTGCGGCCGCCAGCCGGCACACCACTGCCCCTCCTCTCCACACCGTGGCCCTGGCCTCATATGAGCCACCCCAGGCTTCGGTGATCGCCAAGGTGGCCGAGCCACACCAAAGCACACATCCCTAGTAGGAAGGTATTAATTCAACTTTGCCTCCCGTGGCAGCCATTTTGTATTTGGCTCCACCTCCCATGGCAGCCATTTTGGTTGGTGCTCACCACCCCTTCTCAGGATTCCAAATGTGCCCTGCAGGTTTTTCAAGGTTGGGGATCAATCTCTGGTCTAATAGCTGAGCAAGATGAGTCTTTTCAGACACATATGAGCAAGTGGGGAGGCTGGGTGGGTGGCCGTGGCAGGAGCCCCGAGGAGAGAATTTAATTATAGATGTATGAAAAGCTCCTGCAAGAGTTTTTGTTTTTCTGGCTCACAGGAAATGGTAACAAAAGGCAGCTTTGTCTCAAGGGGGGAGGGGGGAGTCTTCTTAAAGATTGCCTCCTCTAGCAACCATGCTCTGGTTCATATTTTACTGCGAGGCTAATAGTCCTGGGAGATGCGTGAGGTGAGTCACGATCACACTCCTGCCATGGGGGCTCAGGTGTGCGAAAGTCAAGAGGGTTTCGTCTGTCCACCGTTGACTGCTCCTGTGGGGAATCTCAAAAGCAGGGCTGGTCTGAAGCAACAACTGTCCAGGGTGGCCGCGTTTTCTGCGTCTTTGTGCTTAACAAAATTAACAGTTCAGTATCCATAAGGTTTCTGTCCCTGGCTAGGACAACACCTGGAGACTTTGGGGGTGGATCTTGAGGAGCGAGGGGCTTGGGGAGGAGAGGGACATCAATGGGATGTAAGGCCAAGGAGTCCATTCTTTAGAGCAGCCATGTTCTCCAGGACCCTTTCTGCACTTCAGCATTGTTGTTTCCCCGCTGGTTGAATTTCCAGCTGATGCTGCGACTTTGGGAAACCCTTTCTGCAAAAGGACGTTTATTTCAGGGGATCTTCCTTGAATTCGGACCATCCCCATGTGTTTGGCGCTTCCTTTGAAAAGGTGTGCGTGGGTGCGTCATCACAGCCTTTGCCAGTGACCGAATCTCCTTTTTTGTGGGTGCATGCACAGTAACGTTATTTATTTATAGCCGTCACGTGGCAGTTTACGAAACATAAAATCAATAAAATCACAAAAACAACCCATAAAACCCCATAACAAACTATTACAATAAAATGATGACAGAACTTCTCTAATTCTCCCATTCTCAGCTATGCTGTTCCAGCCTTAGGTCCTATGCAGGTGGTCTTAGATGATATAAACCCCAGGGGATCTGATCGTAAAGCATGTAATAGGGTGGAACCACAATAACTCTGGCTATCACCCCCACCCCCAGCATCAACCAAACGCGCAGAACCTAAATAGCTCTGTCAGGGCCCTCGGCTCTTCTGGGAGCTTGTTCCACCAGGTAGGAAATATTTCCCCAGTTCTTCTGGCTTGCTTGTACTTTAATGTACTGAAAAAACACAAATCTGGTTTGTTTGTCTAAATATGAGGGAGAGAAAGAGATGCTGTATCTGTAAAGGGTGATTATACAAGAAAATTATGATGCGGGGCTCATGAATAAAAGATTGCACCTTAAGTGTCTTTGGGACCTGCTGGCCTGGCATCAGCAGTGTCCTTTGGAATATTCTGATCTCTTCTTAGGCCAGATGAGAAGGTTGTGTGTTTTAGATTCAAGATATTCTGACCTGAGCCATGGAGTTCCCTAAGAGACCTCTCTGTTTAAGTCACCTCGAGTGATGAAGGGGAGGGGGTAGAACAGTGTATACCAGGGGTAGTCAAACTGCGGCCCTTCAGATGTCCATGGACTACAATTCCCATGAGCCCCTGCCAGCAGTCCGTGGACATCTGGAGGGCCGCAGTTTGACTACCCCTGGTGTATACTTATGTGGTCATACCCCACTTAGCCAAGGCCAAGTCCACAGACGTCAACTAAATGGATGTCCATAAGAGGGGTCAGAACAAGAATACAAAGCCAAGGAAATTAGGTACGCCAGCCTCTCTGCTAGGTAGGACTGTCACCATCTCTGAATGGTTCCCAAGGCTTTCCAGTCCCAGAGACAGTCTTTAGGCCAGTCAGGGAATTAACAGGAGACCTGACTCAGTCCAAATCCAAGAAAACACAATAGAGAATTAATAGAGTAGCACAAGGCAGGGCACAAGTGACCACCTAGCTTGTTCAAGAACTAGACAAAAGGTTAAAAAAAATTATGTTGTATTTATTAAGGTGCACATAGGTAAATTGTTATACTAAGCAGTGAAAAATAAGAACATTAGGAAATATCTCTTACTAACACAGTATACTCACTAAAGCACAAATAATGGCAAAGTTCTGAGGCAGAGCTTCAAAAGTCCAGAGTCCATAGGCACAGAATGGTCAAACCGCATGCAGGTTGCAGAACAGGTAGGGTATGACAAAGTTGGACAAAGTTCTGACGAAGTTGGACAAAACGGAGTTACAGATCATGTTCCTTTATGGCTTTTCCTCTCGCCGAATTCTAGACATGTAAGCCAATCAGGACTGTATGCCAATCTGTAACATATATAAAACATGACCGAAGTTGTGGGAGGTCTCCAGGCTCATTGCCTACCTGGTTGGGCCCCCAGGGAGTCACTAGCCCCAGAGTGCCAATCAGGTAGGGTCTGTCCTGGCCCCTACTGCCTCCGCCTCTTCTTTGGACCTCTGGGGTGTCACTTACCCCAGAAGACCAATCCAATGATGGATGCCCCACCCCTGACCACCTCCGTCTTCTCCTTCCACCTGCAGGAAAAGGCAGTAGTCAGGTACATCGGCTGAGCACAGTGGCTGGGAAGAGGGAACAGGCTGGCCTGCAGGCCAGCCACAGTGAGGCCAGTGAGGCCTTTCAAACCACCTGCCTGCCAGATATCCTGGGGGTGGGGGGAGGCCCAGGAAATAGCTGCCCAGTGCCAGGACAGGAGGCCCCCAAGTGCCCCCCCACCAAACTGCCTGCCTAGGCTTCAGAGTTGCGTGTCTGCATCTGGGGGGAGCACAGAAAGCCATGCCAATGCCTGCCCCTGACCCCAGCAGGCCGGCCTCGGTCTCTGCAGGCCCACCACATGCCTCTGCTCCACCTGTCCATGCCCCATTGCATGGGGTGTTGCACTGGCACAGTGCCGGCCCCACCTCTCAGCCTCATGTGGTCTGAGCTGCTGCAAGGAGGGGCGGCTTCCATTTGGCCCACCCCTTCTGTTTGGCCCTCCCCCAGGTCCTCATTGTGTTACCAATGGTAGTGGTTAGGAGTGTGGACTTCTAATTTGGCATGCCAGGTCCGATTCTGCGCTCCCCCACATGCAGCCAGCTGGGTGACCTTGGGCTCGCCACGACACTGATAAACCTATTCTGACCGAGCAGTGATATCAGGGCTCTCTCAGCCTCACCCACCCCACAGGGTGTCTGTTGTGGGGAGAGGACAGGGAAGGCGACTGTAAGCCGCTTTGAGATTCCTACGGGTAGAGAAAAGCATATAAGAACCAACTCTTTTTCTTCTATCCCTTCCACTCACCCCTATGCCCATACTCCTGTCACGCTCTCCCACTGCCTGTGCCCTTTCACCAATTGCATGCCAACTGTATACCTGCTGGGGCCCTCCGGAGCGCCCCTGCATGCACTTCCCACTCCATTCTGGGGCGCTGAAAACATGGGAGCTCCATTCTGCTTCCAGGCTGTTTGACAGAGTGAGTCCTTTCCCGTCGCCCTAGAACTTTTCACTGGGAGCAACCAAGGAACCGATTGTGAGCTCATCTGAGCACAAAGCCTGAGTTCCGATGCTAAGCCATGGATCCCGCACCCTTAATTTCACCTGCGTACGTTGATGGATGATGCTCCAGTTGCAGAAGCAGCCTGCTGCACAGAATCTGGCCCCGTGAGTCTGAAAGATTTGTGTTCTTGCCACTGAACAAAGAGCTCTTTGCTTGCTCGGAATCGGTTTCCCTCACTGACTTAGGACATTTGCTGGCTTGGACCCCAGGAGTGCTCTGGTGGATTGGGATGTGATTTCTTTACAAGGCTTTTAAAATGCTGGATTCATTCATCCACTGCCACCAAAGTCTTAGCAGAGAAAGGCAGTGGGAAACCACTTCGGCTTAATCGCTTGTCTTAAAAGCCCTGTGGGGTCCCCGTGAGTCAGCTGCACCTTGAGGGCCTTTTACACACACACACACACACACACACACACACACTAACACATGCATTTGGCTGCTCTCCTTTTCTCCAGCGGTGCCCAAGCTGTGGTTGTTGCAGAGTCATTCAGCAGGAAGGTAGATGGGCAGGTCCAACTGGTTCTGGGTCACGTTTCCCAGGAAGATTGAGCTACTCTTGTTATCCCCCTACTTGTTCTTTACGTGTCCTTGGAATCCTCAGAGGCTGTTACCCTGGGCAACCTCCTCTTTTGCCGCTCGGAGATGCTCACTCAGGTTTCTTTCCTGGCTGACTCAGCATAGTCTGGCCGAAAATGTTTCAGTGACTGGTGGCAGGTATGAAGGTAGCCAGCCAGAAGAAACCAAAACAGAGAAGCCCCACTAGCTGCCGGATGCAAATGAAAAAAGAAGAAGCCAGAAAAAAACAGCCTGGTCTACTCATGTGCACTTATTAGCAGCTTAATCCACAGAAGTCAGCTTTTCATAGTCCCAGAAGATATTCACATTACCATTCGAAACTGGGTGTTATTCGTTGTTGGCCCAATTTGGAGTAAAGAGGTCCAAGGATGAGGGGTTCAAAAACAGCTAATTTCCTTCTATTAATGAAACGGTTTCTGAAACGCTATGGTCATTTCAAACAGTGCTGCTCCCCCCCCCACCCCGCTTGCTCTTTTTTGCCACACGATTTCCTTTGTTTATTTTTAATGTTCTGAGTTGAGCACTATCACTTTAAATCATTGTAGCACTTTAGTACTATGGCAGCCCCATTGAAAGGCCTCAACTCCATGCTATAATGTTATAGCATGCTCTAGTGCTCCATGCTATAATGTGATAGCATGCTACGCAATGCTATAGTGTTCAACTTGGAATGTAAAAAAAAATCTCCAATGAAGATTGCATGGCAAAAAACTGGCATTGTAGGAAGTGCTGTGGCAGTTTAAACCACACACCACAATGATTCAGAATTCAGTGAAGGGCTAGAAATTGGAAGAAAGTCCTTTCCCTCCAAAGCAGGTTTGCTAACCGGTCACAAGTGGAATGCTAGTTTTATGAACTTGGGCAGATTGTGGGTGAGCAGAAGGGATGTGCCAGTGTTTGTCTCTTGTGGCCCTTCCTTGCCTACCCAGGGAATTGTCGATCGTCACTGTGGTATGGTAGGTGGATTTCCTCCAGGCCAGGCTGGATTCTGGAGATTTTTAGTGGTGATGGATCACTTGGGTATGCATTTGGGGTCACTGTGGGTGAGCAGGTAGTTGTGAATTGATGGCCCTGGAGGTCCTTTCCAACTCTTTGATTCTAAGCTAGTCCCTTGTGTGGCAAGCAAGGCTGCCAGCCTTTCACTGGCCTGGGCTCCTATGTCTCACACCATTTGCAAACTGCTTGACCTGATGATACTGGGCCAACTTCGGCTAGATCAGGGTGATGAAAATTTGATTTCTAGACAGTTTTTCTCAAGTGGTGCAGTGAGAATCCGTTCCAGGAAAGGATTTTTAAATCATTTTTTTCTCCAGGGGGTGGGGGGAAATTATGCCGGAATGTTTTGGATAATCATGGCCTCATCAAAGGGAGACACAATGTTTGTGGTTCTTCTGTTAAAAGCAGAGGGATTATTAAATTGCTTTGTTTAAGAAACGGAAAGGTCGGAGGAAGGCAGAGAGCAGAAGATAGGACCCACAGTGTTGGGTTTAAACTACGTGTAGGATGGTACCGGCTAGATATCAGGAGGAGACATTTCACAGTCCAAGTAGTTCAGCGGTGGAATGGGCTGCCTCAGGAGGTGTTGAGCTCCCCCTCACTGGCAGTCTTCAAGCAGCAGCTGGACAGATGCTTATCCTGGATGCTTGAGGCTGATCCTGCATTGAGCAGAGGGTGGGACTAGATGGCCTGTGTGGCCCCTTCCTCTAGGTTCTATGACTCTCATTCAGCAGGGGAATGGGCTGCCTAAGGAGGTGGTGAGCTCCCCCTCACTGGCAGTCTTCAAGCAGCAGCTGGATGGATACTAATAATGGATGCTTGAGGCTGATCATGCATTGAGCAGGGGGTGGGATGAGATGGCCTGTGTGGCCCCTTGTAGTTCTATGGTTCTAAATGTCTTCTGTGGGTTGCCAGCTCTGGGTTGGGATGTTCCTAGAGTTTTGGAAATAGAGCCCGGGAGAGGTGGAGTTTGGGAAGAACTGGGGCTCCAGCAGCATGTAACACCATAGAGTCCATCCTCCAAAGCAGCCATTTTGAAATAAACAAAACCTTCACTCTGAACACGTAGGAAAGGAATAGTCCATTCAGTTGATTTCCGGACTTCCCTTAGCCACCTTCATATAAATGCTTTTAGGCCTAGCCCAGGAGTGGCCAAACTGTGATTCTCCTTGATGTCCACAGGCTACAATTATCATGAATTCATAGACATCTGGAGAGCCACAGTTTGGCCACCCCCAGGCTATACCATGGGATGGTCAAGCTTCCCCCACCCTGCAACAGGGAACAGAGATGTGAAGGAATTAGAGAGATGGAAATTTCTGGAAACTTCAGGAAAAGCCTTTCTGACCCAGCCTCTGGTCAATGAGTGGGAAAAAGAGAGGTGATAAAATTCCTGGAAAATGGAAGGGATTCTTTGTGTTGTATGTTGGAGCAGGTAGGACTCTTAACTGAGGTCTGGATACCTGAAGAATGCTTCAATTAATGGAAACTCTGTAGAGATCTGCAACTTCCTAATTTAAGGAGCCTGTCCTACATTTTAACACCTACAGAGAGAGGGATAGAGGAATTGTGTTATATCCATTTAATTTGAGTCCCTTGCTCAGTCTGGTGCTGTGCTAAAACTATGTGAACATTTTCTTTTTAAGGAATACTTCATAACTTTTGATGCTGGTAGGGGTTCTCTGTACCACATAGACCTTTGTAAAAGGATGGCCAGGGGAAGGGTGGCATTTGGGAAGGTGCTGCAGTAAACTGTCCCCATAATGATCAGGCGCTGGGTAGCAGAAGACACAGAGGCAAGGTCTCAGAGCTGGGAAGGGAAGCTGGGAGTCCAAACCTTCCCAGTGGGCAGTTCCATATAAAGGTCAGGGGGTGGTGGCGGCTGCAGGTCACCTGAGAAAGAAAAACCTCTCTAGGTGTTGAAAAAGCCTTGGAGAGCATGGTGAAAGAGGCTTGCAGACTGGAGCAGGCTTGTTCCATCACAAGCCATCATTAGGGCTGACAGATCCAATTTGGGAAACTCCTGAAAATTTATGGTTAGAGACTAGGGAAGACAGGAACCTCAGTGGGGTACAAAGACCTGGAGTCCACCTCCCAAAACATCCGTGTTTTCCGTGGGAAGAGATCCCGATAGATAGGAGGTGAGCTGTAATTCTGGGGGATTCCCCAGGTCCCACCTGGAGACTGGCATCCTGAGCAGGAATGAGTTTTGTTGGCTCAGACTCTTAAAACGCTGTCAACTTGGTCCAGCTCTGATGTCAAGGGGCAAGTGATGGGAGTTCTGTTGAATAAACTGCGTGTATTGGTAGAGGGGGCTGGAAAGAACTAGGATCTGCAGCACCAAACCTGTGATCTTCCTGGAGGCTGAACTCAGTAGAAGCAGCAGGCAGTCCTAAACTAACAAGTTTTCCTTGTGCCTGAAGGCGAACCAGCCAGCTGGCGACAGAGCATGACGCAGAAGAGAGCTTGGTCTGCTTTACAAGATGGGTTTCGGCATCCAGCTGGCCTTGCTGATGTGGAAGAATTTCACCTACCGACGCAGGCAGACGGTGCGTTCTTCTGGAGAACTCCAGGGCTGTTTCCCTAACTTGAAATTGCTCCTCAGGGCTGTTCTTTACCTTGTTGAAATCTGCGGCTGTTTCACCTGCGGGTCATAGTTTGGATTGGGCCCCTGTGCTCTTGAAGATTAACTACAAAAGAAGTAGTTGAGAGCTGCATATGCAAAAACTCCTCTTATGCATCTGGTGAGCTCCTGAGAGAGGGAAGGCAAGGGAGGGAGTGGGCTGGATTTAACAATCCTGCAAAGAGGCCCAAATCCCCTGAATGGAATCTGTAAAACTGATTTATTTTATTCTATTCTATTTCACCTCGTCTATAACCCAGTGGCTTACACCGTTGCCCTCTGCTGTATTTTATATTCACAGCAACCCTATGAGGTAGGCTAGCTCAAGAGTATGTCACTGATCCACAGTCCCCCTCCCCTCCTCGTGAACATTCTTTGCAGACTGGGGATTCAACCGGGGGTCTTTCCCGATCCTAGACCAACACACCAACCCAGGCTTTCTGAACCAGGATTTTGCAATGGTTCCGGAAGGGTTTCGCCAATTGGGTGGTAGCTAAGTAATTATATATGGTTCTGTTCGCAATTCATCTGAAAATATTTCCGTGCTGTCACTTCTTATGCTGTGGGCGGGGCCTGGTGATGTCACATCCGGTGGGCGTGCCTGAGTCATGACACTTCTAGTGACACATGAATTCTGGGGGCGTGGCAGAAAGGTGGGGCCTGCTGACATCACTTCTGGGGTATCTCGAAGCCTGGAGGATATTTCAGGGGTTTCTCCATGGTAGATCTGGCTAACCACTGACCTGGGCTGGCTTTACACTGAATCAAATCAGCAGACCATTCTGCTCTGCATCTCTCACAGGGGTCATGGCTCTCCTGAGCAGAGGGGGAAAAATCTCTAACGCCTGAGTCTGGAGGGCTGCATGGCCCTGCCTCTTCATCTGCTTACCCCCACCCAGGTCCTCTTCTTGGTCACACTGAGCAGAAAGGGACGTGATTTTGCTTTTTCCTGCCCTAAGGGTCCTTCATCTGCTGTCTCTTTCTCCCTAGGTTCAGCTCATAGTGGAAGTCCTTTGGCCCCTCTTCTTGTTTTTCATCCTCATCTCGGTGCGGCGCTCCCACCCGCCTTTCGAGCAGCATGAATGTGAGTCTGAAGCAGTGGTCCCCCAGATCAGGGCTGGTGCTCCCTTGAGGGGGAGTGGACCTTTTAAGGAGAAATGGTTTATGGGATGGGCTGGTTGCCACAGCACCTGATGTCCATGTGTGGGGAGATCAACTGAGGGTGGAAGGCTGACCTTCACAAAACAATGGTGGCCCGAAACATGCCATGGAGAGAACACAGAAGCTTTCCATACTAGTTCTGCAGGATCAGACCCGGGGGCTCCATGTAGTCCTGAATCTTGGGATGGAGGTGGGCGGGTTGGGGGAGGTAGTGTTCTTTTATTTATATGAAAAACTAAACCATTGCAAGAAATAATAAATATAGCAGTAGAAACATTACCCTTGGAATAAATCTTGTACGTTAATTACATAGCCTCTAGATGAGTAATAATACCCTTGTAGTGCCAACAAGTTGCATCTGATTTATGGTGACCGTGCATGGTTTTCAAGACAAAAGATGCACAGTGGTGGTTGGCCATTGCCTGCCTCTGCTTTCGAAATCGGGTCGGATCAGGCTAGCTTGGGCTCTCCAAGGCCAAGGCGAGAGACATTCAGAGGTGGTTGGCCATTGCCTGCCTCTGCTTTTGAAATCGGGTCGGATCAGGCTAGCTTGGGCTCTCCAAGGCCAAAGCAAGAGACGTTCAGAGGTGGTTGGCCATTGCCTGCCTCTGCAGAGCAACCTTGGCCTTGCTTGACATGGTCCCATGGAAATGCTACTTAGCTTCTGAAATCTAGTGAGATTGGGCTTGGCTAGGCCACATCAGGGTACCAAAGTGATTTGCCATTGCTGGTCTCTGCATAAGAACCCAGGTGTTCTTTGGTGGTCTCCCATCCTAATATTAACCAGGGCTGATCCGCTTAGCTTTCCACATCCGATGAGGTTCGGGTAACCTGGTCCACCCAAGTCAGAGCAGAGGCTGCAAGGAATTCCTTAAGCATGGCCTTCCGCTAGCACCTGAACTCCTTTTGAACTTGGAGGCTTTGCTGCTTCTCCCATTGTGTAGGTCACTTCCCAAACAAACCCTTGCCGACCGCTGGGACTTTGCCGTGGATTCAGGGCATCATTTGTAATGTGAATAACCCCTGCTTCCGGTACCCGACCGCTGGAGAGATGCCCGGCTTGGTTGGGAACTTCAATCATTCCATGTAAGTAGAGGGCCACAAATTGGTGTGTATTTTCCCCTCTCTCTGCAGAACAAAGGGTGTGTCTTTTCTCGAAACCCAGGGGAGGGCATTTATTTTTCTTGACAATTTCCAACATTTTGCATTCTAGCTTTTTTTTCAATGTTGTACCACTTTTTTTTTGTCATTTTTAATTTTTAAATTAACACTACAAATAGAAAAAGAAAAACGTTTAGATGAATGCTTGAACAGTTATAAAAGTCTCGTTGAACTCTGTCTCTGTCTTCGGGAGCATTCACTACTCCTCCCAATTTGGTAAAGGTAAAGGTATCCCCTGTGCAAGCACCGAGTCATGTCTGACCCTTGGGGTGACGCCCTCCAGCGTTTTCATGGCAGACTCAATACGGGGTGGTTTGCCAGTGCCTTCCCCAGTCATTACCGTTTACCCCCCAGCAAGCAAGCTGGGTACTCATTTTACTGACCTCGGAAGGATGGAAGGCTGAGTCAACCTTGAGCCGGTTGCTGGGATCGAACTCCCAGCCTCATGGGCAAAGCTTTCAGACGGCTGCCTTACCACTCTGCGCCCAAGAGGCTCTCTCCCAATTTGGTGTCATTAGCAAAATTAATGAGGAGTCCTTCTACCCCCTCATCCAGATCATTGATAAAAATGATGAAACGTACCAGACCCAGTACTGAGCCTTGAGGCACCCCACTGTTCACCTCCTTCCAATCTGATGAAATGCTGTTGACAACCACTCTTTCGGTGTGGTTTTCTAAGCTCACCCACCTGGCTGCATGTGGAGGAAATTGGAAGCCAACACTCCTAACCTCTGCACCGAGCTTTAGTGATTTTTAAAGGGAATATTTTCAATGATATTTATAAAGAGTACCTTTCCCTCCAGTCCGTATCAGTTTAAAGTGGCTGGTGGCTGAGCTTGAAAAGACGTGAGGTTTAGCCTGTCCTTCTTCCCTTGATAGCATCTTTCGCCTGTTTGCTGATGCCCGGAAGATCCTCCGCCATGTAAATAACGGGCAAACGGAGAGCAGTTTTTCCCAGCTTCTGTCTGCTTTGTACCAACTTGGTAGCAGTGGAAATCCGTGGACAGGTAAGGTTGTACCCAGCTGCTGGGTTACAACTGCAGGAGAATAGGGAAAAAAATAGTGTTTATACATGTGAAATGCAGCCCAGATTGCACCATAGGATCCAAATTCTCTGCTGAGTTGCTTTAGATTTTGTTTGTGGGAAGCTCAGAGCAGGGAAGAGGAAAGGCTCTAATGTCAGCTGGGATCAGCGAGGCTTGGGGATCCTTGGCCTCAAATCCCAGGTGAGCCACAAAGCTTCCTGAGCGGCCTTGGGTAGTCACCGTCTTGCACTCTTGACTACCTCACAGAGTTGTCGTGAAGATAAAATGAGAGAAGCATGCTGCATGCTGCATATCCCCAAGAATGCTGCATTTTTGCCCCTGCACTCCTTTCTGGCTTCCTTTTACTGTATTTAGACCGTCTGTTGGTTTTATTCTGATCCCCTTCTCTATATTGTTATGCTGCTTATTCTTATAACATAATTATTGTCTGCTTTTTTGTTGATTTTGTTTGTGTGATCCAGGTTTTTAGCTATTTTTAGATTTAAAACTTTTCATGGGTATTTTGTTGAAGACAAAAGTCGTTATAGTCCAAGTGGTTATAAGTCCAAGTGGTTATAGTTATTAAAGTTCTGGACTGGTCTTAAATACTCTCTGGTCTTTTCACTCTCTGAAAAAAAATTTTTTCCACCCACCAAAAGTTGGGGAAAGACACATCTCACTTTTATTATACGCTGATGACCTAGCCATATTTGCCAGAACCCCTATAGGACTGAGAAGAGCCTTAAGAGCGCTAAACTCCTACTGTCAATTGAATAGCCTGCTAATTAACCACGATAAGACCAAGATCATGATATGTGGTAAGAGACCTAAATCTCATATCTGGAGACTAAATGGCACCCTAATAGAACAAGTCCAACATTACAAATATCTTGGCGTTATTTTCCAGGCTACCTATTCAAGATCTGCCCATATTAATAACATCTCTTTAAATGCACAGAAAAGTGCAGGTGCAAGAATTTAAAAATTCTTCTGGCAGAAAGCAGGCCGCTACATTCCAGCAGCAATTAACATCAAGGCTAAGGCTCTTGCTCAGCTAACATATGGGGCTCCAATTAGTATAACAGGCAGATTGGGCAGTCTAGAAAAGGTCCAGTCTAAATTTCTGAGGGCAATTCTGGCTATACCAAACAACATCTCAAACGTAGCAGTTAGGATTGAGACAGGTATGGTCAACGTTCAGTCCAGGCTTTGGATAGCTACCTTTACATTCTGGCTAAAACTACTTTTCCAACAGCAAGGTCTTGCAAGTCTAATAGTGATCGACACATTTGTCGCACCTTGGCAAATCGCACTCACTAAAAAGTTGTGCTACTATGGTCTCTCATATCAATTGTTTTTGTTTATGGGTTATGACAAGATCTTGTTAAGACAAGAGTGATAGAAGTAGAGAGACAGCATGATCTCAACAATATTCAGGACCCACTCTTTAGGAAAGATCTCCTAAACAGGAACCCCCAGATGCAATATCTAAGAAAAGTGGTAAATCCTGAGCACAGGAGATCCTTTACCCTCCTTCGTCACAATGCCCTACCCTCTGCTTACTTGAGTGGGAAATTTGATGGACTCCCTCTCAAGGATCGACTCTGTATCTGCAATGAGGGTCAAGTAGAGAACACAGAACACATCTTATTTGAGTGCAAGCTGTATAATCATATTCGCACAGGTGCATTAGAACCAATGCTTATAGAATGCCCTCACGACCTGAGAAAGCATCTCCTGCAAATATTGCTATCAGATACAGATAATTTGTTAACTAGCAAAGTAGCAAAATTTGCGTGGCTAACTTTAAGAATTAGGAAAGAATGGGTCACTCATGTATAGCCATAACAGGTCCACAGAACTTTTTATGTTTTTTGGTTAGTAGATGTATAGTAGATGTTAGTAGCCTCTTAATCTTGTCTTTTGTTTTATATTTTAACAGTTTTATTAGTTAATTGCTTTTATGACTCATTTTATCCGTGTAAAATAGTCAACGGCTTCTAAATGTTGGCTTTTATGTTGAAGACGTTTTAAGTTTTATTGTTGATGCATTTTTAACCTTTTAATGTATTACCTTCCCTTTACAAACTGCTATTGTATAGTAGTGCTTCTAAAATTTTGGTCTAAATGACCGTAAATAAATACAGATAAGACATGAAGAAAGAGAATGGGGAGCCTAGAGAAATCTTTTGAGTAAACTGACAACTTTCAGCTGATTAACTATTTATAGTTGTACAAGCCCCTGCAGAGGATTTTTAAAAGGTGTGTGTGGGGGGTGGGTGGGGGGGGGGTTACAATACATTCCCAAAGCTTTGTGAAATTTCTTAATTACTTCTTTCTCACTTTTTCTTGGATTCTTAAAACTCTTTTTCTATTATTTCTCTCCCGTACCATTGTTAATAGGTTTTCATTGATTCAATGAGTTGCTTTTTTGTGTTATTTTGTATATTTAATCTTGGGGGGTGGGGGGAATTGAACCCCGTGTGCATGGCCTTGTAGTGGTAACAGCCATTCCCAGCTAGGATTGCTGCAGCCAGTCCAGTTGCTTGACGTGTTCCAATTGCTGCAAAGACGGTGCTTTTTCCTCTTGTATTGACCAGACTGACGGTGAGCCAGAGAGCTGCGGGTTCGAGTCCCGCATCTCTCGGCCACTCTGAATCTTGAATTTCTTTCTCTTTGCCAGCGGTCCCGGTCAAGGCCTACTTGAGAGAAAATGAGACTTTCTCTCAGTTCCTTGAAATGAATGCCTCCCTCCCGCCCACCTTGGTGGAGGAGCTGCTCGGGGCAGAGTTCAGCCCACATCTGGTAAGTGAAGGGTAGGCTACTTTTTTTTGATGGGTGATGAGGACTAGAACCTTGATGCATTTCCTGCTCAGGGCAGGAGTCATGAGAGACAGACAGAGACTATTGATGTTCTAGGCTACCATCTGTGGTGCATCCAGTTAAAAGGCCCTGCTGCCAGAAGAGACCTCTGGGTGAAGAGGAACATCTCTCAGCTCAACAACAGAACTAGAGTTACCTGCTCTGAGTGAGGAAATGCTTGGAGATGCCAGGAGATGTTGAGCTGAGGAGGGCTGGATTTCAGGGGGGGCATGGACCTTCAGCCATGTATAATGCCAGAGAGTCTTTCCTCCAAAGAAGCCATTTTCTCTACGGGGGAACCCATTTCTGTAAACTGGAGATTAGTTCTCATTCTTGGAGATCTCCAGGCCCCACCTTGTGGTTGGCATCCCTAGAGAATAAGGTCCCAGAAGGTCCAGGCCCTGGCATCTTTCAGGCATGGCCATAGAGCCCAGAAAAATTCAGACAGTGCCCGACTAGTAGGCTAAGTAAGCTAAGTAAGCGCATGTTTTACCTTGGCAGTTAAAATTCTGCCCTGATTCCCCATTGGGCTGTCTGTATGGACTTCAAACTCATCCTTCTCTCAAGGGCTAGAAACTTGTATTGTGCCAGATCATGGCTGGTGGAGCCTGGGTTCAAATTTTCTTTCTGAAATGAGGCGCATACCGGCCCACGCAGGCTTTCTTTCTCAGCCAAAACTCAAGGATAAAAGATGGAATTGCATGAATCATAGAATCAGAGTTAGAAGGGACCTCCTGGGTCATCTAGTCCAACCCCCTGCACTATGCAGGACCCTCACAACCCTATCGCTCAACCACTGTAACCTGCAACCCCCTTGAACCTTCACAGCCTCTCCGTCAGATGGCTATCCAGCCTCTGTTTAAAAATCTCCAAACATGGCGAAACCACCACTTCGCATCCACCCTGAACAGTTAGAATGTTGGAGAACATTCTGTGACACTACAACAATGCAGCCAGGAAGAGCAGGTTGAATGCAGGCCACTGGGCAAAATCAGAAACTTTTTTTAGACTGTGAAAAACAATAGGAGATTTGTCAGAGTGGTCTGTAGAATGTGCAGTTTTCAGATTTCCTCACATGTAGTTTGTCCCTTGATTAACTACGTGATTTCTTTCCTTCCAGTTCTCTCTCGCTGGCTTGTCCTTAAAAGAGATTGTTTGCAACGCATCGGTTCTCGCAGAGGTTCTGGCTGTGAAGAACCCCGGGGCCGCTCAGGAACTGCAGGAGAGGCTGTGTGCTTTGCCACCACCCGCTCTTCAGGCCTTGGAGCGCAGCTTCACCTTGCAGACAGATTGGGCGAAAATACTTGCTGTAGGTGGCCAGCTGTGTCTTGAGGGTTCATGGTATGATCCGCTGCCGTAAACTACGCAAGGGTATTTGTGCTGTTGACCTGACTTTCCGTGATCTGTCACCCTTGATGCATTTTGATTCTGGGCTCCGTTTGCGATAACTGGCCATATTTTAAGAAAGCGGGAATCCGAACATCTGCCTTACGATTTTGGATGGAGTGCACTTGCTACGTCTCCAGTCTGTGGCAGGCAGCTGTAGGCGAGCCCTTCTATATCCCCACCATCCTCAGTCTGGAGATAAGAGTGGCCTGCTGGGCAGCCATGGGCCTGTCTCCAATGCTCCGCCTGGCCTTGCGGTGAAACAACGGCAGAGGGAACACAGTGTCCTGAGCCGCTCTAACTCCCAGCAGGGGAGAAGAGTGGGAGATAGATTGTAAAAAATACAAACGCAAAGAGGGTGGTGAACTGAAGTGGCAGGAGTTGAAGCGTCTTGTAGAAACCTAGAGTTGGACCATCCGGGCCATCTAGTCCAACCCCCTGCTTGATGCAAGGGCCCCTGCTCCCTCCCTCTCTCCCTCCCAGAACTCCACCAGTGCGCTCTGGATCCATTTGCACTATTGCACTGTTTGCATTGTTTACACTGTTACAATTATCAGTTATTAGTATTATTGTTATGGTTATTTATATGTTACGAATTGTTTCATGTATTGTTTATATGTTTTATGTAAACCGCCCTGAGCCTCCGGGGAGGGCGGTATATAAATATAATAAATAAACAAGCAAATAAGATCAGCCTAATGCATCCCGAAGACTTAACACTCAAGATACCTGTATTGGCATAACAAATCACATAGATCAAGAGAGACATGACTAAATATCCAAAAATGGAGTTGTTCCATACGTTACTAAATTTGTCCCTTCTAACATATTCCCAAGTACATCAGCAGTTTTAACGAGCTTTGTGAGATCCCTTTCACATAGCATAGATTTTATAAGAAAGAACTTAGATCTACATCTTGAATATAGATCTGACAGATAAACCTGAATTACAGGTCATTGATTCGAAAAGGCTAGACAATCTAGTACAATATGGATTCATGTGTCTGGAACTTTACAACCATGCATGCAGTACCTTCCTGGTGCAGGAATTTGGTGAAACCTACCCCATGACAGATTCTATTACTCTTGCTCATAGAAAAGCCCTCTTTAATAAATAGGAGTCCAACAAGGATAAATAAGTTGCAAGGCTTTATATGTTGACCAAATATCCAAAAAAGGAGAGGGAACAAGTATAATTGGTTGATTATTTATTTATTTATTTATTTATTTGTTTGTTTGTTTGTTTGTTTATTTGTTTGTTTATTTATTTGCTTAAAGTTTTATACCACCCTTCCATACAGCTCTGGGTGGTTTTCATGAAACGTCATAGAACAATTACATAGAACATAGAACAATGTAATAGATAACAATTCTTGACAAACATGCCAACCAGAACAGTATTTTAACAGAACAGGGCCATTGAGGGCCATTCCGCCATTTAACATTGAGGGCAATTCTGCACCAGGATCTATGTTGCAAATTGGTTTCGGAACGAAAAAACGCCATTTTAAATAGTGGAATTCGTCGTTATGCATACCTTGTAATGGAATCCAGTTGCGTTTCTATCGTTTCCCACAGGTTTCCGGTCTCGGCAAAAATTGCTATCCAGGAAGCGATAATGCCGAGCTTTGTCCCACCTCTGGCCGTCAATCAAACGAGCAGCCAATGGGCGGCCGTTATCATGCTCCCGAAAAGCCCCTTTGCCTTTAAGGCAGGTTTAAAAAAAAACGCGTTGCAATGAATCTGCGTTGATTCGTTGCAATGGAGAGACCAATCTAACTAGCAGGTGGTGTGTGAGCTGCTGTTTCATCGTTGCCACACTCCCCCCGAGTGAAAAAAAAATCCCCCCCCCGCACGGGCGCGATTTTCGGCCGAAAATAAAGGGAAAAATAAAGGGAAAATAAACCAGCAAACGGGGCTGTGTGGTGCTTGGTGACTTAAAACAGCTCTGGGGAGGGACTGCAGCCAGGGAAGCCTCGCTGGGTAAATGAAGGCTCGCCGGTTCATTGATCTCCGCACACTCCGAGAAAAAAAAATGGCGATCGCTTCGCCGGAAGATTAGAGGAGAGAGCCAGGGGGAGGGACTTTGCTGAAACCGCAACAGTGGTAACGCACAGAGCTTTTTCGCTAGTGTTGCAGATTGGTTGCAAGAGTGTAGCGCTTTCCAGAGGGTGAATCCACTTTTTGGGATTTCCCTGGAAGCGCTACAACGAAGCGCTTCTAGCGGGATTGATTCAGGAGTGTGGCAGATTGTGTACGACGTTGTGCATAACCGCATTTTAGTAGCGATTACAATTTGCCACACTCCTGCTACAATTAATCTGTGCGGAATGGGCCAGGGTGTGTCTTTTCTCAAAACCCAGGGGAGGGCATTTATTTTTCTTGACAATTTCCAACTTTCCAACATCTAGCTTTTGTCCTTTTTTCAATGTAGTTTGTACCACTTTTTTGTCATTTTTAATTTTTAAATTAACAATACAAATAGAAAAAGAAAACCGTTTAGATGAATGCTTGAATAGTTATAAAAGTATATGCATATAAAACTTTATATCTCGTTGAATTCTGTCTCTGTCTTCGGGGGCATTCACTACTCCTCCCAATTTGGTGTCATTAGCAAAATTAATGAGGAGTCCTTCTACCCCCTTATCCAGATCATTGATAAAAATGTTGAAACGTACCAGACCCAGTACTGAGCCTTGAGGCACCCCACTGCTCACCTCCTTCCAATCTGATGAAATGCTGTTGACAACCACTCTTTCGGTGTGGTTTTCTAAGCTCACCCAGCTGGCTGCATGTGGAGGAAATTAGAAGCCAACACTCCTAACCTCTATACTGAGCTTTAGTGATTTTTAAAGGGAATATTTTCAATGATTTTTAAATACCTTTCCCTCCAGTCCGTATCAGTTTAAAGTGGCTGGTGGCTGAGCTGAAAAGACGTGAGGTTTAGCCTGTCCTTCTTCCCTTGTTAGCATCTTTCGCCTGTTTGCTGATGCTCGGAATCTGTGCAGAATGGCCCTGACAATTCCTGGGTAGGTTCGATTTTTCAGTCTGAGGTGATGGGGGACCTGTAGATATTTTGAGTTGGTGGATGAGCTCCCTTTTACAGGCCCTGCAGAATTGTGGAAGTATATTTATATACTGCCCTTCCCCCCGCGCCTCAGGGCAGTTTACAGAAAGCTTGGTAATCATAATACAGGTAAACACATGGAAAACATAATACAGGTAAAAAAAATCAGAACAGAATAACAGCAGTAGTAACAATAACGATTGGTGATAATGATTTTTCTTAAATTAAAACATTAACAGTTAACTGAATCCCATAGGTTGTTCAGTCCAGGGTTGCCCTTTATTTTTCTCCAGGGGCACAACTCCTGGGGGATGGTGGTCCTGGGGGCTCAGTGGATGTTGTTGCCTCTGTTGGATCTCAACCAAATCCCTGATGGAAGAGCTCCGTTTTTCAGGCCCTGCAGAACCGTGCTAGCTCCGAAAGGACCTGGACTTCTTCTGGGAGCTCTTTGCACCAGGCGGGGGCCAGGACGGAGAAATCTCTGGCCCTGGTTGAGGTCAAACATGCTTCCTGGGGGCCAGGAGTAGGATTTAATATTTGAATTTCCATATCCTCTAATCTCCAAGAAATGCTTTTAAATATATATATTTTTCATCCTGCCCCAAGAGCCACTCAATATCTAAGCCATTGCTGGATCTATCTCAGCTAGATCTATCTTCTGCTTCCCCCGACAGGAGCTTTTAAAGTCTGGATCGGATGACACAACGGACCGTGCAGAGCGGCTGCACATGGTCCTTCAAGGGATCACATCGTTAATGAAGGAGGTAACGTGTGCATGTGCTCTGGCTCAGAGGAAGGGTAATGGAGTGTTTAGATCAAGGGTAGTCAACCTGTGGTCCTTCAGATGTCCATGGATTACAATTCCCATGAGCCCCTGCCAGCGTTTGTAATCCATGAACATCTGGAGGACCACAGGTTAACTACCCCTGGGTTAGATGACCGAGGTGGAAGTGATGTGGCTCAGGGACAGAACCTTGGTCTTCAGAAAGTCCCAGGTTCAATCCCTCAGTTATCTAATTTAAAAAGATCCAGTAGTAGGTGATGTGAAAGCTGGAGAGCAGACAGGTGGGCATGGCCCAGGTGCAGCCTACCTCGCAGGGTTGTTGTGAATGTAAGATGAAGGCAGGGGGAGTCCTTTTGACCTCCTGAGTGGAGTGGATCACATATATAACAAAAATATAAATATTGGGCCAGGGGGCTGGGAGGGAAAGCATTTTGCGCATGCTCAGAATCATCCTTTATTTATATTATATATTGCACTGAGCTGGCACAGGAAACAACCCCCAAGTGTAAGTAACTTATGGATACCTCTTGGTACCAGGGTGGGGCAGAGTGGATACAGAATGGCTTCTAGACACACTTCCAACGCACTCTCCTGTGCCCCAGGTCTCCTCCATGACCAGCTTTGGGGAATTCCGCGAAGCCCTGCAGAATCTGTCCGGGGGTGCCTCTGCCTCTTCTCCTCAAGGAACATTTGAGACGGTGTCCCGGATTGTGTGTGGCCACCCAGAAGGGGGCGACCTGAAGATCCCCTCCCTCAACTGGTACGAGGACAACGACATCAAGAGCTTTCTCAGGCGCAACGGGTCTGAGCAGAAATCTGTTTCCTTGGACAATGCCACGAGTGAGTGCAAACGACTCATCCCAGAGGATTGTAGGATGGGCACAACCCGTCAAAGCTTCTCTTGACCTTGGGTCTCAAAACCAAGGAAGTGCTGATTACGTAGTGGAGCCCAGTCCCACAGACTAGAACTCATTATGCAGTTAAATTTGGGTGGTTGGGATGAAGGCACAGGTACCCAAATCCAGTATGTGTATTGAAGGGTCCACAAGCAATAGCAAAAGACGTACATAATGGCACCACAGAATTCAGCATCCTGGAAATGTTTGATCCCCCCTCCCCCCCAAAAAAGAAAAAGGTAGTTCATAATCCTTGTACTAAGGTCTTGGTGGATGGCTGTTTCACTACCTGCAAACGCGCAAAGGGAGAAACAACATCACCTGGTCTCTGTGTGCTGCTGTTTTTTTTAAATGGCTCAGTTTGCCTGTAAAATGGCAGCTAATGTCTTACCTTGGCCCTGACAGATGGCAGAATAATACTTCTAGGGGTTGGGGGTGGGTACTGTCTAATCCAGTGGCTCTCAGCCTGGGGGTCGGGACCCCTTTGGAGTCAAATGACCCTCTCATAGAGGTCACTGCAGGGCGAGCAGCTTGGCCGGGATGGGGAGGGGGGGGCTGCCACTGTTGCGGCTTCTCCTCCAGGCACCTGCGCTCGGCTGCCTGCCGCTCCAGCAGTGCCTCCAGTGCAGTCTCCCGCCAGGTGCTCCAGGTGGCAGCACAGCTTGGCGGGACAAGAAGCAGAACTGAACTGAGAAGCCCTGGAAAAAACCCAATTTATATACAATCATGAACAATGGGTCTTCACACCATTGTCAGTTTTGGTTTAATTTCTGTGAAAGAATATTTGCATAATTTTATGGCTGGGGGTCACCACAACAGGAGGAACTGGATTAAAGGGTCACGGCATTAGGAAGGTGGAGAACCACTGATCTAGTGAAACCAGAGTGAATTATGCAAATCAGCTGCAGAATCTAGATTTCTTTTGCATGGAACATTAATTTTTAAAGAAATATATACTGTCAAATATGTGCATTCCTTGTGCATATATGCATTGTTAGCTTTTAGAGAGGAGTGTGTCTTGTTGCATATAGTTGGAAGAGCTGAATACTTTGTTCTTTCCTTTATTGCACCCCTCAGGCCCCTATTGCAAAGATCTGATCAGGAGCTTGGAATCCAACCCACTCTCCCGCGTTTTGTGGCAGGGCATCAAACCCCTGTTCGTTGGCAAGATTCTGTACACCCCTTTTACACCTGCCACAAAAAAGGTCATGGCTGAGGTGAGACAGAAAAGTCCTTATCGGGGGGGCATGGGAGACAGCCATCTTCTAGAAGTGTGTGTATGGGGAACCTTTTGGTGGAGCAACTTAAAAACTAACCACAAATTTATGGCAGGAAAGGAGTTCTAAGGAGTCTCAGTTCACTTCTTCAGTTAGACCAGGATGGGTGCTCTTGTCACTCTGTCTGGAGCAGCAAAAAAGCACATGAGTCCAGGAGTGCCTTCAAGTTTAACAGGATTTGTGGTAGGGGAACAGTTCTTCCCCTGCCACTCATCCTGATCTATCTGAAGAAGTGAGCAGGGACTCATGAAGGCTCCTCCCCACCATCCATCCTGGTCTATCTGAAGAAGTGAGCAGGGACTCATGAAGGCTCCTCCACACCATCCATCCTGGTCTATCTGAAGAAGTGAGCAGGGACTCATGAAGGCTCCTCCACACCATCCATCCTGGTCTATCTGAAGAAGTGAGCAGGGACTCATGAAGGCTCCTCCACACCATCCATCCTGGTCTATCTGAAGAAGTGAGCAGGGACTCATGAAGGCTCCTCCACACCATCCATCCTGGTCTATCTGAAGAAGTGAGCAGGGACTCATGAAGGCTCCTCCACACCATCCATCCTGGTCTATCTGAAGAAGTGAGCAGGGACTCATGAAGGCTCCTCCACACCATCCATCCTGGTCTATCTGAAGAAGTGAGCAGGGACTCATGAAGGCTCCTCCACACCATCCATCCTGGTCTATCTGAAGAAGTGAGCAGGGACTCATGAAGGCTCCTCCACACCATCCATCCTGGTCTATCTGAAGAAGTGAGCAGGGACTCATGAAGGCTCCTCCACACCATCCATCCTGGTCTATCTGAAGAAGTGAGCAGGGACTCATGAAGGCTCCTCCACACCATCCATCCTGGTCTATCTGAAGAAGTGAGCAGGGACTCATGAAGGCTCCTCCACACCATCCATCCTGGTCTATCTGAAGAAGTGAGCAGGGACTTATGAAGGCTCCTCCACACCATCCATCCTGGTCTATCTGAAGAAGTGAGCAGGGACTCATGAAGGCTCCTCCACACCATCCATCCTGGTCTATCTGAAGAAGTGAGCAGGGACTCATGAAGGCTCCTCCACACCATCCATCCTGGTCTATCTGAAGAAGTGAGCAGGGACTCATGAAGGCTCCTCCACACCATCCATCCTGGTCTATCTGAAGAAGTGAGCAGGGACTCATGAAGGCTCCTCCACACCATCCATCCTGGTCTATCTGAAGAAGTGAGCAGGGACTTATGAAGGCTCCTCCACACCATCCATCCTGGTCTATCTGAAGAAGTGAGCAGGGACTTATGAAGGCTCCTCCACACCATCCATCCTGGTCTATCTGAAGAAGTGAGCAGGGACTCATGAAGGCTCCTCCCCACCATCCATCCTGGTCTATCTGAAGAAGTGAGCAGGGACTCATGAAGGCTCCTCCACACCATCCATCCTGGTCTATCTGAAGAAGTGAGCAGGGACTCATGAAGGCTCCTCCACACCATCCATCCTGGTCTATCTGAAGAAGTGAGCAGGGACTCATGAAGGCTCCTCCACACCATCCATCCTGGTCTATCTGAAGAAGTGAGCAGGGACTCATGAAGGCTCCTCCACACCATCCATCCTGGTCTATCTGAAGAAGTGAGCAGGGACTCATGAAGGCTCCTCCCCACCATCCATCCTGGTCTATCTGAAGAAGTGAGCAGGGACTCATGAAGGCTCCTCCACACCATCCATCCTGGTCTATCTGAAGAAGTGAGCAGGGACTCATGAAGGCTCCTCCACACCATCCATCCTGGTCTATCTGAAGAAGTGAGCAGGGACTCATGAAGGCTCCTCCACACCATCCATCCTGGTCTATCTGAAGAAGTGAGCAGGGACTCATGAAGGCTCCTCCACACCATCCATCCTGGTCTATCTGAAGAAGTGAGCAGGGACTCATGAAGGCTCCTCCACACCATCCATCCTGGTCTATCTGAAGAAGTGAGCAGGGACTCATGAAGGCTCCTCCACACCATCCATCCTGGTCTATCTGAAGAAGTGAGCAGGGACTCATGAAGGCTCCTCCACACCATCCATCCTGGTCTATCTGAAGAAGTGAGCAGGGACTCATGAAGGCTCCTCCACACCATCCATCCTGGTCTATCTGAAGAAGTGAGCAGGGACTCATGAAGGCTCCTCCACACCATCCATCCTGGTCTATCTGAAGAAGTGAGCAGGGACTCATGAAGGCTCCTCCACACCATCCATCCTGGTCTATCTGAAGAAGTGAGCAGGGACTCATGAAGGCTCCTCCACACCATCCATCCTGGTCTATCTGAAGAAGTGAGCAGGGACTCATGAAGGCTCCTCCACACCATCCATCCTGGTCTATCTGAAGAAGTGAGCAGGGACTTATGAAGGCTCCTCCACACCATCCATCCTGGTCTATCTGAAGAAGTGAGCAGGGACTTATGAAGGCTCCTCCACACCATCCATCCTGGTCTATCTGAAGAAGTGAGCAGGGACTCATGAAGGCTCCTCCACACCATCCATCCTGGTCTATCTGAAGAAGTGAGCAGGGACTCATGAAGGCTCCTCCACACCATCCATCCTGGTCTATCTGAAGAAGTGAGCAGGGACTCATGAAGGCTCCTCCACACCATCCATCCTGGTCTATCTGAAGAAGTGAGCAGGGACTTATGAAGGCTCCTCCCCTGCCAGAAATGTGGTTAGTCTTGAAGGTGCTGCTGGACTCTGCCCCTTTTCTGCTGCTATAGACAAAGACAGCCACCCAGCTAGATTTTCAGGGTAGGCCCCTGAAGACTGCGACCTCTCTCTCCCATTGACCCATTACATGGTTCACATCTTTCACCACAGCGGCCCTGTAATTCCATTGGGGTTCTTAAGTACAGAGAAGATCATGAGGGTCTGCTCTGCAATTGAGCTTCCAGGTCCAGAGACAATCTACCTCTGACTGTCAGAGGCTTGACCTCTGCCCCACTTTCTGTTCAGCCTCTGTGGATCTTCGGTCTGCTCCAGACTTGTGCTTGTGGCAGCTGCATGTCAAAACCATGTGTTCCAGCTTTGGCATTTGTGGTTTTCTCTTGCTTTTCAGTCTGTATAAATGGTGTGAATGTAACTGGCTTAGGGTGGTGAAGTTGGCACCAGGAATTCCAGCTGTGAAACTTCCTAACCTTGGGGCAGGGGGCACCAGTTGTGTTTTTCTGGCCTGGCTAGGGGGGTTCCATCTGAAGAGTTTTGTACTCCAATGGGTAGGCGGGGGAGCCTGGGTGGCTGGAAGTTAAGAAAGAACAACTGTTCCTAGGACTTCGGTTTTAGCAAAGGATTTAGAGATTGTTAGCGTTGTATCTTCAACAAAGTCTGCTTATCTGTTGTATCTTCAACAAAGTCCAGCAAGTTGGCTGGACTTTCACTCCGCCCCTTGCAACCTCCAGGTGAACCGGACCTTCCAGAGTCTGGCTGTGCTCCGTGAGGTCCAGGAAGCCTGGGAGGACCTGGGTCCCAGGGTCTACACCTTCATGAACGGAAGCCTCAACGTGGCCATGATTCAGGTCTGTCCCTTTTTCTGACTTCGCTTCTCTTATTGTCTGCAGAAAACCAGGAGTTGTTGAGATATATGTTATCCAACTGAGAAGCTTTATATGCACCCTTCTTTAACTCCAATATGGATAGGATTTTTTTTTCCAGATAAATTGTCACCAGTAGATAATTTAACCTGGTAGGAGTTGCCTCGATGTAAGTTTCTTATAACAGAAATAAAAGGCATGGATCGAGATGCAGACTCAAAAGTTTATCCCGTCGTTTGTCTCTATTAATAAACGGCCATCTTTAAAGCGATGATGAAGAAGAAGAAGAAGAAGAAGAAGAAGAAGAAGAAGAAGAAGAAGAAGAAGAAGAAGAAAAGTTGGTTCTTCTATGCCACTTTTCTCTACCCGAAGGAGTCTCAGAGTGGCTTACAGTTGCCTTCCCTTCCCTCTCCCCACAACAGACACCCTGTGAGGGAGGGGAGGCTGAGAGAGCCCTGATATCACTGAAGAAGAAGAGTTGGTTCTTATATGCCGCTTTTCCCTACCCGAAGGAAGCTCAAAGCAGCTTACAGTCGCCTTCCCATTCCTCTCCCCACTACAGACACCCTGTGGGGTAGGTGAGGCTGAGGGAGCCCTGATATCACTGCCCGGTCAGAATAGTTTTATCAGTGCTGTGGCGAGCCCAAGGTCACTCAGCTGGCTGCATGTGGGGGAGTGCAGAATCGAACCTGGCATGCCAGATTAGAAGTCCACACTCCTAACCACTACACCAAACTGGCTCTCCAACAGCTTATCATCCCATGGCCTAGCATGTAGCATGCTGAAGCATCCAAGCCTGATTTGTCTTTTTAGAATTGGGGGGGAGGGGGTTGAGACTGATTGCCATAGGACATCTGGTGGTAAATGCATGCCATTTGGAAGATTTTACTTCAGTTCTCACCATTTCAGTGGCCAACAGTGTGAAATTCATGTGTGCAAAGACTTGTGAACAGATATTTTAAAAGCTGATAAGAAGGGCATTGTGTTGGGGGTGGGGGCTATGTGCGGGCACCGGCTGGCATGCCGCTGCCAGCACCGTCCCTCCCCTCCATGCCGCAGCGCTGGCCGCCTCAGGCTTCTGTACTTACCGAAGCAGCCAAAGCACACCAGAGTGCGCAACCGTAATGACTACTCCTTGCAGTTTACAACAACCAGCCCTACAAGGTAGACCAGTTCCAAATAACTTGCTGATTGGTTTCGGACAAAAAGAAACAGCCTGAAAAATCTAGATGAGTTTAAAACATCTTAAGATTGACACGTGAATCAAGAAGTTCTGTGCCAGCGGACCTAAAATTCAAGAGTTGAAGATTCAACCTAGAAACCATTTCTGATTTCTGATTTCTTTGTTCATTTCCACAGAAAATTCTGGAAACCGCCGGGGTGACTCATTTTCTGGAGCAGGGCCTCAGTGGAACATTTTGGGATGTGTCAACCTTAAGGGACTTCCTATTGGCTGACTCGGAAGGTCAAGCCTACACTTGGCGTGATGCCTATGCTGAAGTGGACGAGGTCATTGGCACCTTGTCCCGGTTTATTGAGGTGTGTTTGGGGTCACGAGTTGTGTCTCTTTGCCTGCTCCCAATCTCCTCCTCCTTGGCTCTTTACTGATGCTCTAAGCAAGTCCGAGGGCAAGTTGTAGGGTTAGGGAATGGGATCCTGGCAAACGGGTGTGTATTCCTCGCATGCTCTGCAGTGACGGCAACCCCTTCTTCCTAGTGTGTTTCGCTGGACAAGATTGAGGCTGTGCCATCTGAAGAGCTCCTCATCTCACGAGCCATGGGGCTCTTGGAGGACCGCCAGTTCTGGGCCGGAGTTGTGTTCCTACCACCGGACAACCAAAGCGAGCTTGGCCCGGACTTGCCGGCCCGTGTCCGCTTCAAGATCCGCATGGATATCGACGACGTCACCCGCACCAACAAGATCAAGGACAGGTGTGGCCAGATGTGTGGAGACTGGGGCCTGTTCTGCACACATAGGATAATGCACTTTCAGTGTGCTTTGACTGCTGGATTTTCCTGTGCGGAACAGGAAAATCTACTTCTAAAGTGCATTGAAAGTGCATTATCTATTGTGTGCAGAATAGGACCAGGATGCTTCCTTTTTCTCTTCATTAAAAGTGGAGACATCAACTCCACTCTGACACAAAAGAGAAAGAGAGAGAAAGAGGTGACAAGAGGCAGAACTGAACTGAGAAACCCCAGGGGGGGGGGAAACAATTTATATACAGTCCAGCTACAGACTCCAAGCTTTTAGGGTAGCTCAGGGAGGCTCTTCCCTAACCCTACTCTGATTTTCACAACGATTGGACCACAGGTTCCACTTCTACTATCCAATGGTTCAGACTCTCCATTGGATACAGTGGAGAAGAGGGGGCACCCTCTTTCAGAACCCCTGGACATGGACTCCATGCTCCAATCATCGTGAAATTGATCGACGAAGATGATCTGGGGCCAAGGGACCAAGCCCTATGAAGATAGGTTGAGGGACTTGGGAATGTTCAGCCTGGAGAAAAGGAGGTTGAGGGGGGACATGATAACCCTCTTTAAGTATTTGAAAGGTTGTCACTTGGAGGAGGGCAGGATGCTGTTCCCATTGGCTGCAGAGAAGAGGACACGCAGTAATGGGTTTAAACTTCAAGTACAACGATATAGGCTAGATATCGGGGGGGAAAATTCACAATCAGAGTAGTTCAGCAGTGGAATAGGCTGCCTAAGGAGGTGGTGAGCTCCCCCTCACTGGCAGTCTTCAAGCAAAGGTTGGATACACACTTTTCTTGGATGCTTTAGGATGCTGTGGGCTAATCCCACGTTGAGCAGGGGGTTGGACTAGATGGCCTGTATGGCCCCTTCCAGCTCTATGATTCTGTGATTCTATGATTCTATGAAATTCGGACAGGGGTCAGGGAGGAGCCTCCCAGAGCCACCCTGAAAGTTTAGAGGCTGTAACTGGAACCCCCACCCCCCCAGGCCCCAGGAAAGGCAGGAATGCTGGACTTCCCATTAAATTCAATGGCACCATTGACTTTAATGGGCGCCAAAGCTGAATCAGTCCGTATCAAGCCCCTGGCGTCCAAGCCTAGCGTGGCCCTGCCATTCCTTGCTGGCATCAGAGGGCAGGGCTGTGTCCCAGAGTAAGAGGGCTGATTCCCAGATTTCGGATTCTACCAGGGGGGAACCCTGGAATTGTCTCAAACTCCTCCTGAGGTGGAGCCCAGCCCCTCCTCCCCTGAATGAGAAAAAGCCCCCTTGCTGGTCCAGGACTCCAGGAGATATGGCCCTTGCCTCTGGGCATTTCTGTTGGGAGCCAAATTACCACTGCAGGGTGCCTGTGTCACTCAGCTTCTTCCCACCCACCTTCCTGGGCAGAGGCCAACGGAGAACTTCCTGCAAATTTCAAGGGCCAATCTGCTTCAGGCGGGGAGCTGCCGTCAAGTGCATTGTCAGGGATCATTTGTCAGTCCCCATCGGATTTGTTCCTTGCTGCCTTCCTTATGCATTGTGTGCTGTTGCCGTGGAACTCAACTCTTCGTTCTGGCTTGCACCCCATTCAGGTTTTGGGACCCAGGACCAGCTGCTGATCCCTTTGAAGACCTGCGTTATGTCTGGGGTGGCTTTGCCTACGTGCAGGACCTTGTGGAGCAGGCGCTTGTACAGGTTCTCTCCGGGATGCCGACGCTGCGTCGCACGGGCATCTATGTGCAGCAGATGCCTTACCCCTGCTTTGTGGACGATGTGTGAGTCAGGGCAAGTTTCTGGTCCTCATGAGCCATGGGAAAATCTAAACCCCAGCCTGTGCAGGAGGCGCCGTCCTTGGGGTGCTTGCGTGTTTATGGAGCCTCTTTTCTGCCCTGCCTGCCCCTTGGTGCTCCCTAGCTCTGGCCTCCCCAGCTCCTCTCCTGGGACACGTTTCATTCTCTGGCCAGTTCCTGCATCTCTTGTCTTGGAAGCTATCCTGTTACAGGGAAGATCTGCAAGGAATCAGAGCTTGTGGGGGGGGGGGATTTCAAAATGAAGCCCCCTGCCCCCAGATCTTCCCTTCTGGACCTTTATAAGCTCTCAGCTGCTGTGCACAGCTGGCCAGATGGAACAAGATTTAAGTCCGGGAGCCCCTTAAAGACTAACAAGATCTACCAGCTGAAGCTCTCTTGGGACTCTGAAATGCTTGGTGGTGTTCAAGGTGCTCCCGGACTCCAGCCTCACTCTTTAATGCAGAGCCACCTGGCCGCCTTCCGAAACGGAACAAGGAAGAGACCCCCAGCCTTGTGGGGTCTCAGAGTTCCCCTCGTTGCAGGTTTCATCGTGTATGTTCTATGTCAATGTTCCAAAATGTTTTATGTAAACCTCCCAGAGCCATAGGGAAGGGTGGTATAAAAATCTAAACAAACAAACAAATAAATAAATAAGGGCCAGGGCAGTTAACTATCGGGCTAGAGAGATCTGCATTTTGGTGTGTAGCCAGCATGGACAAGATTTAGTGGCAAGCTAGAGTGGCGCAGAGTGGTAAGGCAGCCGCCTGAAAGCTTTGCCTATGAGGCTGGGAGTTCAATCCCAGCAGCCGGCTCAAGGTTGACTCAGCCTTCCATCCTTCTGAGGTCGGTAAAATGAGTACCCAGCTTGCTGGTGGGTAAACGGTAATGACTGGGGAAGGCACTGGCAAACCACCCCGTATTGAGTCTGCCATGAAAACGCTAGAGGGCGTCACCCCAAGGGTCAGACATGACTCGGTGCTTGCACAGGGGATACCTTTACCTTTACCTTTACCTTAGAGTCTTCAACAAGAGTCTCCCATTACGTCTCCCAAAGAGCACTACGGTCCGTGGAACAAAATCTGCTCAGGGGCCCTGGCCCAAGAGAGGTCAGCCTTTCCAGCCATGGCCACAGCTTCGTGGAACGCTCTGCTGACCGAGATCATGGCCCTGCCATAGATCAGAGCTTCAGCCATACAGCAGCATGGTTCCCTCCAGCTGGCCTTATCTGGTTGAAATGTGTCCCACCCTAATTCAGGTCTAGTTGCCATGTTCTTATGCAGCCTCCATTCAGTTCTTGCAGGTTTTTTTCCCAGGAGAATATACTTCTTTCCATCCTTCTAGATCTGCTTACAGCCTGAATAGGAGAGCTAGAGTTGTGGGAAGTTATGGGACTGCTACTTGGCAGCAATGGAAGCATGATGATACACTGCTCCTTGATTTGGGTGTTTAACAAATCTGCGTGGGTTTTGGTCATCCCTCCCTCCTCCAGGTTCCTGCGAGTCTTAAACCGCTCCCTGCCTCTCTTCATGACGCTGGCTTGGATCTACTCCGTAGCCATGATAATCAAAGGGGTGGTCCACGAGAAAGAAGCTCGTCTAAAAGAGACCATGAAGATCATGGGGCTGAAGACCGCCACCCTCTGGCTCAGCTGGTTCCTCAGCAGCTTCATCCCTTTCCTCATCAGCGCCTCATTGCTTGTCCTGATCCTCAAGGTGGGTCATCTTGACTCCTAAGAGAACACCTGGCCAGTGTGGAATCTCTGTTGGGTGGGTCACCAATATTTGAGAATACCTGGCCAGTGTGGAACACCTGGCCAGTGTGGAATTTCTGTTAGGTGGGTCACCAATATTTGTCTACAACATAATATAAACATGTTCTTGGCATGCAGGTGCAGTTGTATGATAGCATCCTCTGCCTGTAAACTATGGGGTCTGATAGACCCTCTGAAGCAGGGGTAGTCAACCTGCGTTTGCTGGCAGGGGCTCATGGGAATTGTAGTCCATGAACATCTGGAGGACCACAGGTTGACTACCCCTGCTCTGAAGGATCTGACTCACAGGCCTTAAATCTCCTCTTTCCCTCACTTCCCAGGGGTGGGGGCTTCCCAAACCTCTTTGGGTAGCAAACCACTGTCCCCAACAAATTAGGAGAGCATCTCCTGACAGGCAGATTTGTACATCATCTAGCACTGCGTATCTGCATTGTGTTTTAAAAGCTCTTGTCTAGTGACCACATCTCCACTCTGCTCTCACAAGCCATTGCAGAGATAAAGGTAAAGGTATCCCCTGTGCAAGCACCGAGTCATGTCTGACCCTTGGGGTGACGCCCTCCAGTGTTTTCATGGCAGACTCAATACGGGGTGGTTTGCCAGTGCCTTCCCCAGTCATGACCGTTTACCCCCCAGCAAGCTGGGTACTCATTTTACCGACCTCGGAAAGATGGAAGGCTGAGTCAACCTTGAGCCGGCTGCTGGGATTGAACTCCCAGCCTCATGGGCAGAGCTTTCAGACTGCATGTCTGCTGCATTACCACTCTGCGCCACAAGAGGCTCTACTGCAGAGATAATCTGCTGCAATTTAAAGCTCTTGCACTCAAGGGACAGCAAGCGCATCCAGTGCACCTTCCCTTTACTGTGGTTTGGAAAGTGGAAACAAATAGGCGTGAAGTGCTTGCAGAGGCTTCAAGCATTGACGTTATAAGGGAGTTTATTAAACATGGTCTTTTCAAGTATCGATATGAGCAAGGATACAAAGGAATGGTGAAAATATGCAGTCTGGGAAAGACGGGTCAAATAGAACCAAGGGTGAGAGACTAAAGCTGCCTATATATGAATGTCTATGTGAGAGATTTCAATTTCTAAATAGGTAAACTCATGGAATTAACATTTCTTTATTAAGAAAAATGCAAACATCTACGTTGAAGGCATAGTCAGGACTGATTTTACAAAGCACAGGGTGAACACTATAGGGGTTCTTCCCTTCCCTTGGGAACTCAAACCAGGCACAGTTCAAAGGAGTCAAAATGTAGAGATAATCATTTGGCCTTCAAGGAACAGGAAGGTCTGGGAAGTACAGAGCACTAAAAGAAGGGAGGGGAAGGAATGTGGAAGGAGGGTAAGGGGGAATAAAGCATAGTGGCAGGAAATAGACCTTGGGGTGTCAAGTGAAAGCAGCTGTGTTACATCAGGGCAAAAAGGCCAGGCTAGATGAACACCCTAATAAGCAACAGAATAAAACAGAAAGACCGGGGGATTCTGACATGCCACTCTCCCCCCAGGGCCTTTCCTAAAACTAACCCCCCTCCAGTGGCCAAGTGACTGGTTTGTGTGCATAAGACTCATGGAATTCGTGTACCAAGCCCTCATATTCTTGGCCTCCACCCATTTGTTGTCCCCCATAGGGAACTCCCTCCAAGTACTGAAGTTTTCCAGCATTTGATGTACTTCATAATGGGTGTTTTCATCCACAAACACCGGGATAGGGTTGTTGGGAGCAAGATGCTATTGGTCCAGTGGCAGGGCATGTTTTAACAAACTGGAATAGAAAATAGGGTGAACATTTTTATAAGTCTTTGGCAAGTTCGGTTCCACAGTGACTTCATTCACCACTTTGACTATTTCGAAAGGACCCACAAAACGTGGAGTCCGTTTCCTGGAGGGCTGCTGGCAGTGAAAATGTCTCACAGAGAACTAGCCAGAGAGTTAAATCAGGGCAGAGACACCAAGGTCTTTCTAAGAACATCAGAAGAGCCCTGCAGGACCAGACAAAGGGTCTATCTGGTCCAGCTAATCATTGACCAACACAGTTCCTCTGGACAGCCAAAAGCAAGGCATAGTGGCTGAAATCTTCATAAGAATATCAGAAGAGCCCTGCTGGAGCAGACCAGTTCTCCCTCTAGTCTAGTCTCCTGCCTCACACAGTTGGCCAAACAGTTCCTCTAGAGAGTCAAAACAGGACAGAGGCTGAGAGCTTCATAATAACATCAGAAAAACCCTGCTCAATCAGTCCAATGAGGGTCCATTTAGTCCAGCATCCCATCAAACACAGTGGATACCCAGTTCCTCTGGAGGGCCAACAGCAGGGCAGAGAGGCAGAGAGCTTCATAAGAACCTCAGAAGAGCCCTGCTGGGTCAAACCAGTGAGAGTCCATCTAGTCCAGCATCCCATCAAACACAGTGGATACCCAGTTCCTCTGGAGGGCCAACAGCAGGGCAGAGAGGCAGAGAGCTTCATAAGAACCTCAGAAGAGCCCTGCTGGGTCAAACCAGTGAGAGTCCATCTAGTCCAGCATCCTGTCTCACACAGAGGCCATCTAGTTCCTCTGAATGGCTAACAGGCCACAGAGACCTTCCCCTGATGTTTTCTCCTGGGATTCAGAGGATGAATCCTGCTGCATGTGTTGGTTCCTCTCAGTCACTGTCACTAGTAACCACTGAGAGTCTTATCCCCCATAATCTATCTAAGCCCCCCTTTAAGCTGATTCAAAGCAATGTCACTTCTGATTGCACCTGGAAGTTACGCCTTGATACTCCTACGATTTCTGGAAATCACTGTGAATTTTACCATAGAGATATGAGAATGCCTAGCGTCCCATGATATCGTTCCTGGCAGGTATATAAATATTTTAAATAAAGAAGAAGAAGAAGAAGAGTTGGTTCTTATATGCCGCTTTTCCCTACCCGAAGGAGGCTCAAAACGGATTACAGTCGCCTTCCCATTCCTCTCCCCACAACAGACACCCTGTGGGATGGGTGAGGCTGAGAGAGCCCTGATATCACTGCCCGGTCAGAACAGTTTTATCAGTGCCGTGGCTAGCCCAAGGTCACCCAGCTGGTTGCATGTGGGGGAGCGCAGAATCGAACCCGGCATGCCGGATTAGAGGTCCGCACTCCTAACCACTACACCAAACTGGCTCTCTTGTGTGTGGTCACAAATGTGTGTGGTCACAAAGCATTTGTGTTCTCTAGAACTTAAAAGGTTGGGGGAAGGAAGAAGAAAGTGAGGAAAGATTTTGGTCCTGATAGATAACACCCCCCACACACACACACAAACACAAACACCTGTTACTGAAAGGGAGACCGGGGGGTACTGCAGATCTGTCTGAAATGGGTAGTGGGTGGGAAATGGGTGCCTGGGATTGCAGCCTGCTCATAGAGCATTGCCTAATAGCCGCAAGGGAGTGGCGGGCTATAAATATAATAATAATAATAATAATAATAATAATAATAATAATAATAATAATAATAATAATAATAATAATAATAATAATAATAATAATAATAATAATGTGCTGTTCTGTTTTCTCTCCAGCGAGGAGACATCCTGCCCTACAGTGACCCCGCAGTGGTCTTCTTCTTCCTGGCCACCTTTGCGGTGGCCACCATCTCCCAGTGCTTTCTCATCAGCACCTTCTTCTCCCACGCCAACCTGGCCTCGGCATGTGGAGGCATCATCTACTTCTCCTTCTACCTGCCTTACGTCTTGTGCGTGGCTTGGCGCGACCACATTACTTTCCCTCTGCGGCTGTTGGTGGTGAGACCGTTTTCTCCTGTCCTTCCCCGCCCCGCCCCACCCCACCCCACCCCACCCTTTCACCTTCAGCTCAAATGCTGCACTGCAACTCTTGAAAATCCAACTTCTGTACCAAAGGGCCTATTCGGATGCTGCCATGCACAACCCTAGTGGTGCCCACTCAGATCAACTTGCATGAATTGGCCAAATAGGCTATATGCTGTGCAATATTCTCCAGCGTGTGTATTTTGCTGTCTGGGAGGAGGGTGAGGAACTATCCCAGGCAAGAATCCTGGCCAAAAAATGCATATTAGAAGAACTCAATTTTAGCATCTGTTCAGTTAATCTTTTCTAAGGTGCATATTTCACAAAGGGCGAGAACTTATCCTAAACGTCGAAACTCGGCCTCTGACTGCTGGCAATCTCATTAAATTTCGGCGGCCTCACATGAACATGGTTGGCGTGCTTTCAAAGCTGTCTTTGTGCCATGAGGGCTAGAAACTTTGTGTTTTTAAAATTAAAACTCCTGTTTCTCAGGGAGCTGAATCCTGTGATCTCTGCCTCTGCAGAATTGCAGCGTATGTTCAGAGTTCATGGTGTTGTTTTTTGACTCATTCATTTGGGATGAGGATCAATTGCCCCAGCTGGTAGAATGCCTAGTTTCCCCTTGCTGGATCACTCTCGAGTGCCTGACACAGCAGTAGTAACACAGATTCACTGGCCAAACAATGCTTGTCGGTGTGTCAGGCCACTGGGACTGCATGATGTCATTACAGTATTTACAACTGCCCTGCGAGGTAGACTGCTGACCTCATTACTGTAGTTGAGGGGATTGAAATTTTGACCATTGAGGCAGAGGTGTCGGGCTAGTATTTTACAAGGGCTGGATCTGACTTGTGCATCATGCAGTGGTTCTCATCCTGGGGGTTGGGACCCCTTTGGGGATTGAATGACCCTTTCACAGGGGTCCCGGCAGGGCAAGCAGCTTGGCTTGGGAGAGGCCGCCATCCACACAACAGCCTTGCGGAGTAGATCGAGAGAGAGCGTTCGTCTGTCTGGAGAAAAGCGGAAAAGAACGGGATCGGCATGGTGGGACAAGAGGCAGAACTGAACTGAGAAACCCCGAAAAAAACCCCAATCTTTATACAATCATGAACAATGGATCTTCATGCCATTGGTCAGTTTCAGTTTAATTTCTGTGAAAGAACCCTTGCATAATGTTATGGTTGGGGGTCACCACAACAGGAGGAACGGTATTAAAAGGTTGCAGTTAGAAAGGTTGAGAACCACTGATGTAATGCCAGGTGCCAGACGTATAAACTTGACAAAGGACACAGGCAAACATGATCAAGCAGTTGATTGCTAGCAGTGAAAGCAGTTAGTTTCCTGGGGATACCCACAAAACCCCAGCATCCCCAGATCCTCCCCACCCCTCACCCCCGTTCTCATCCCTCCTGCAGTGGGGCGGAGGGGAAGGCCTGACGGAGAGGCTGGTTCTGAAACCTCCCAAGTGTTGCTTTTCCCCCACGGGCTAAGAACAGCTCCAGTTGCTCACAGGCAGGATGAGAGTCCTGGATGGGCCGGCTCTGAGCTGCAGGCCAGATGTCTACCGCCCCTGATCCTTTGGGCAATAGTGGGGTTTTGTAGTGGGGCTTTGGGCAGTAGTGGGGTTTTGGAGGCTCCCTGATCCTAGAGTGTCTGACCCACTAACACTCTGCTGTACTCCTCTGTGTGTCCTTTCCAACCTCTGCTGCTTTCCTTTCTCCTGCCAGAGCTTAATGTCTCCCGTGGCGTTCGGTTTTGGCTGCGAGTACTTCTCCCTCTATGAGGAGCAAGGGATGGGTGTCCAATGGCACAACCTCAACTCCAGCCCCGTGGAAGGCGATCGTTACACATTTGCCACGTCTGTGGGGCTGCTTCTCTTTGATGCGCTGCTCTATGGCCTAGCCACGTGGTACATTGAAGGCGTGTTTCCAGGTAAACAAACGGCAGTTCTGTGGAGCTGACATCTGTTTGCGTATTTTCCATTTATGCCCTGAAACGACAAAATTCATGTTTTGTGGCCAAATCTTATGGCTTTTCTGCTCTTTGGGTTGCCCTAGTCTTAGCTTCTGGGTGGAAGTTTGCAATTTTTAAAATTATTTTATCATATTTATATACCATCTTCCCTTGCAGCTCAGGGCGGTTTACATTGGAAACTTCATGAAACATCATTATCACAGTATAAAAATTGGTTTGATTTGTCCACCACATATAACATTCTCAACAACAGGAACTTACATCAGAAAGTAGAACAGTTTTCAAGTTAACCTTCAACGATGGGACACTTAATGATGGAGCATTTGGCTCAGTTTAGTGCCCTGTGGTTCAGTTCTTTTCTGTGGGTGCAGCTGGTGATGGGTGGGACATTTGGGCTCTGATTGGTTTTCAGTTCACTTGCTAGTTCATTTTGGTAGCCCACTCACTGCCCCCCTTCCATTTGCTGTCTTGCTATGTTGGCAGATTCACTATAAGGTAAAGGTAAAGGTGTGCAAGCACCAGGTCATGTCTGACCCTTGGGGTGATGCCCTCTAGCGTTTTCATGGCAGACTCAATACGGGGCGGTTTGCCAGTGCCTTCCCCAGTCATTACCGTTTACCCCCCAGCAAGCTGGGTACTCATTTTACCGACCTCAGAAGGATGGAAGGCTGAGGCGACCTTGAGCCGGCTACTGGGATTGAACTCCCAGCCTCATGGGCAGAGCTTTCAGACTGCATGTCTGCTGCCTTACCACTCTGCGCCACAAGAGGCTCTAGATTCACTATATGAATCAGTTAAAACTGACATTGGACTGTTGAACTGTTGAAGGATGGGGAGGAAAGGTGTTCTGAATTTTTAGGGGCTAAAGGTATGTGGGGCTGCAGGTCATGTTTGGGTGTTTGCTCTTGGAAGAGTGGCTTTTCCAAAATGGTAGCTGCTGTTGGTATAACAGGAGTTACACTGATGTCCCCACCGTCCTTTTGAACCCTGCCTCCAACTTGTGGAAGGGGGGCGGAGGGAGGGAGGGAGGGAGGGAGGAAGGAAGATCTGCTGTAGTTGGAGGAAGGTTTCTGATTTAGCCGAGCAGAGCAGTTGGATGCTCGCCTGTTTGTTTAAATTGTCCCAGTCCTGATTGTCTGTTTCCAGGCCAATATGGGATCCCAAAGCCTTGGAATTTCCCTTTCCAGAAGAGTTACTGGTTTGGGGAGTCCTCCAGCGATGGCTCCTCTCACCCCTATCCAACAAACTCTCTCAACTCTGCAGAAGGTAGGCCTACATTCTGTCCCATGACACTTGGGTTGGCCAGTTGCGTGGGTTTTGTACGCATTGTGTAAGGCAGCATTCCCCGTTATAAAGGACTGCCCTCCTGGAACATCCCTTGGCAGCTTTCCTCAGCCACACATGGTGTCGATCGTGGGGAACACACGGCACACATTGGACTGGAGGGGGGACCTAGCCTCTTTTCTATGGTTTAGGAAGACCTGCAGCATGTCTGTTGAATGGTATAAAAATCATCAATCAAATTATAAAGTAAAAAAACATGCGGTTCTCATTTGCCTGCTTGTGGCAGGAGACTTCCCACTGATAGCTGTTCTTGCCCACTGGTGCTCAGCTGATCGGCAGGCAGAAACTGGGGCCAAAGGCGGAGGGGGGGGGGGGGGATTGGGGCCTTGTGCATTTACATCAAGTTTTGACCAAGAACTCTTTGGTCAAATCTTCTGGTCAGCAGCCAAGACCTTGTTTTTATTTTTATGTTTTCTCCTGAGATGTTGCTTCATCCCTCTGGTTGCCAGGCACTGCCTGACAACCCTAATTCCCTGAGTCATTGATTAGATGCATTTATACGTGCTTCAGCCCAAGGCACCCCTTTTCCCATAGAAGGGCATCCCTTTGTACTACTCTGGCCAGGTAGAGGGGGTGTCCTCAGGGACACTGTGTAGGATCCTCTTTTTTTGCAGGCAATTGCTCTGTGCTCAGATTCTCTCTGTTACAGTAATTTCCAACCTTCTGTTATGGTGGCCCAGATTTCTGTGGCATAGTGACCCACTTGAGAAACAACAACAGAATGTGCCCAGATCTATAAAAGGACAAGAGGCTTCATGGCCCACTTTTGGGTCAAGACCTGCAGGTCTGGAAATCATCCTGTAAGGCAGATTCTCCACATCCTCCTGTGGCCAGTGAAGCATCAAGGCCCATGTTTTCCAGTAATGCGACTTTCCAGATGGAACAATCCCATTGCTCTGTCTGTTCTGAATATTTGTGCTCTGCAGCTTTGCCTGACCAATGATAAATGCCAGCTTGTGCTGTCTTCTTCTTAGCATTCTTCCCTGGGAGTGACTCATCTGGGTATGGAGTCGTGGTTGAGTAGTGGCCTCTAATCTGGATATCTGGGTTTGATTCCCCACTCCTCCTTCCCATGCAGCCAACTGGGTGACCTTGAGCATCTCACAGTTCTCTCAGAGCTCTCTCAGCTCCACTTTTCTCACAGAGTGCAAATCTTCTGGTCATACCCAGCCCCAGGGAAGTGTGCCTGGCCTGGACCAGGCCCAGGGCCTTTTCGGTCCTGGCCGCTGCCTGGTGGAATGAGCACCCAGAAGAGCTACAGGCCCTGTGGGAGCTTTCACAGTTCTGCAGGACCTGCAAGACGGAGCTCTTCCACCAGGCCTATGGTTGAGGCCAGAGTGGTGACAAAGATCTTGACCCCCCTCTTAGGCTATTTCATTCTGCTAGTGGCATGCCCCCCCCATGCCCCACCTCTGGAGGTGATAGTGAGGTTTTAGTTGTTTTTTCCGCCATAGTATTTTTTGGATGTTGTATTTAATATTTTTACAGGCAATTTTTATTGGGAATTTTATGTATACTGTAACCTTCGCGGGAGTGGCGGGCGAGAAATTCAATTAATAATTAATAATTGATAATTAATAATTAATAATTGATAATTGATGATGATAATAATAATAATGATGATAATGATAATAATAATGATAATGATAATAATGATGATGATAATAATAATAATAATAATAATAATAATAATAATAATAATAATAATAATAATAATAATAATAATAATATGGGGAAAGGAAGGGAAGGTGACTATAAGTTTCTTGGAAGATCCCTTGGGTAGTGAAAAGCAGGGTACAGAGACCAACTCTTCTTCTTCCCCTCCTTCCCAGCATTGGTGGAGGAGCCTCCTGTCCACTTGCCGGTGGGCGTCTCGATTCGCAACCTGGTGAAGATCTACCACAGCAGCAGAAAGATTGCTGTGGCCGGGCTGAGCCTTGACTTCTACGAGGGCCAGATCACATCCTTCCTGGGCCACAATGGTGCCGGCAAGACCACCACCATGTAAGCTGGGTTTTGAACAGTCCAGGCAAACCCTGGCTTGAGGATTTTATCTTCTTGACTGCAGGTTGTAGACAGCATCTGTTATACACAATCATTAAATGGGATCTCCATATTCAGAGTTTTTTTTCTCTCAGCTCCATTGCTAGACCTCTGCCTGCTGCTGCTTGTCCCTGCTGGTTTCACCCCTTGACCTGGACTACCAACCATCTGGCAATGCATGCCGTAACACAGAAGGCACCGGCAGAATTATGGCATGAAAGAGACCATTAAATATCACTGGCTTCCTACAGGAAAGGCTGGACTTGTTGTTAGAACTTGAATTGAGAGAGAGAGAGTGGGTCAGAAGCAAGAGAAGTGTAAGGCCTACGTAGATAAATGTAGGGGTGCTAAAGATGTTAAACTTGAACGTGGTTCATTTGTTAGGGTGAGAAGACCTGGGATTTTCCTAAATTTACTTCACTTCTTAATGCTGTTAGAAATCAGCATTATACAAACAAAATATATTGTTTGTATAATGGACGGCTTTTATTTAAAGGAAGGAAAGACCACAGATGTAGAACTGGGAGTTGTGAATGAAACAATGTCCATCATAAACTGTACAGAGTCAAGGTGTAAAGAGAGTGTCTCTTCAGTCTCTGGGAGTTTTGGAGCTGATCTATTCCTGGCTCCTTCTCGTTGGCCTTTGCTTTGCGCTGTGTTGATTGTTCCTCCTCCTCTGCCCCCCTCCAGGTCCATCCTGACTGGCCTGCTGCCCCCCAGTTCCGGCACCGCCTACATCTTGGGGAGGGACATCTGCTCAGAAATGGACCTCATCCGGAAGACCCTGGGGATGTGTCCTCAGCATAATGTCCTTTTTGACATGTAAGGCTTCTGGGTCCATCCCTGAAGTGGAAATGGCAGGAGAGGGTTGAGCTGGGAGAAGCAAGCAGGATAAGGAGGGGCTTGAGCTGGGGATGTGTCCTCAGCATAATGTCCTTTTTGTCCAGGATAAGGAGGGGCTTGAGCTAATTCCTGATGAGGAAAGGCTGGAGGGTCTTGAGTTTAGAAAAGAATCAATGAAAGGCAGTATGGTTAAGAGCAGCGGCCTGTGATCTGGAGAACCAAATTTGATCCCCACTTCTCCTCCTCCCATGTGCAGCCAGCTGGATGGCCTTGGGCCGTTTAGTTCTCTCAGAGCTCTCTCAGTCTAACCTACCTCACAGGGTGCCTGTTGGGGGGAGAGGAAGGGAATGTAAGCCACTTGGAGACTCCTTCTGGTTGCAAAAAGGGGGTACAAATAACCCAGCTCTTCTAAATGGGGGGGGGCATGATTAGAAGTTTATAAAATTATGCTTGGGGTGAAAAGAGTTGACAGAGACATCTTTCAATGAGGTTAGATAGATTTCTGGAGGATAAGGCTATCAGTGGTGCCATGGTGACAAAAGGAAACCAATATGGTGAGGGGTTTGGAGACCAAGTCATATGAGGAAAGGTTGACGGAGCTTGGTCTGTTTAGCCTGGAGAGAAGGCGACTAAGAGGTGATTTGATAACCATCCTCAAATACTTGATGGGCTCTCATATAAAAGATGGAGCAGAGTTATTTTCTTTGCCCCAGAGGGTCAGACCAGAACCAAGGGGCAGAAATTAATTCAAAAAAAATTTCAAGTAAACACCCGGAAGAAGCTCCTGACAGCCAGAGCAGTTCTTCAGTGGAGCAGGCTTCCTCGGGAGGTGGTGCGTTCTCCTTCTTTGGAAGTTTTTAAGCAGAGGCTAGATATGCTGGTTTTATGAAATTAGGCAGTTTCTGAGCGTGAGGAAGGGATGTGCCAGTGTTTGTCTCTTGTGACCCTTCCTTCTATACCCAGGAAATTGCTGATTGCCACTGTGAGATGGTAGGTGAATTTCCTCCAGGCCAGGTGGAATTCTGGAGAACTTTGTTGGGTGGGATCTATTGGGCATGAAATTGGGGTCGCTGTGGATAGGCACATATCTCCAGGGCTTTGTTTAGATAGGCACCTCCCAGGCTGAATGAAGCTTTTCCCATTGCAAGTAACTGAACTGCCTTGGAGAGGTGGCCTATAAACTTCCTAAGTGAGCAAGGAGAGAAGATAGCTTTCTTTCCCAGGGCATCCCAATTCCTCTAGCCACGTCTGCTCCTTTTCCTCCAGCCTGACCGTGGAAGAACACATTTGGTTTTATGGACGTCTGAAGGGCCTCTCTGAGAAGCAAGTCCAGGAGGAGACAGACCAGATAATACGGGACGTAGGGCTGCCCCACAAACGCTGTGAACAGACCAAGAACTTATCTGGTGAGTCTGGGTCAAGGATCGCCAGGGGGGTGGAACTTACATATGTAAGAGCCTTCCTGTTGCAACTGACTTGTTGTTAGGCGTTAAGTTGTGTCCGACCCATCGTGACTCCATGGACAATGATCCTCCAGGCTAGCAGTCCCCAACCTTTCTCAGGTCAGGGGCCACCTCCGGAGTGAGGGAAGAGCCGACGGCCCGGATGCTGCGAAAACGTGCACATGCAGTTGCCGCACATGCGTGTTTTCGCCACCAGGTGGCGCTAACGCGCATGCGCGACAACTGCGCATGCATGTTTTCACCACTAGGGGGCGCTAACGCGCACGCGTGACAACAGTGCGCATGCGCGTTTGCGTCACCGCCATGCCGGCGGCTGTGTCTGCCTCTTCGCTTTCTTCTTGCTGCCGGCGGGGGGAGGCAGGCATGGCTGCCGGCGGCCCGGTACCATGGTCTTTGCGGCCCGCCACCAGGCCGCGGACCGGGGGTTGATGACCCCTGCTCCAGGCCTTCTTGTCCTCTACCATTCCTCAAAGTCCATTTAAGTTTGCACCGACTGCTTCACAGCAATTTGAATTCAACTATACAAATTCATCAAGGAAATTAAAACAAGTCTGAAATTTAAAACCTTTGAAATGATTCTGCTAACTGTAGCTGCCAACATATTAGTCAGCCAGATCTGCTCATAAAATTGCTGAGAAGGGCCCTGTTAATGTTGTTCTGTTGATTCATTGGCCCCAACCAAGGCTAAGCAGAAGAGCTGTGTTTTGCAGGCCCTTTAGAACTACGACACTTCCTGTAGGGCCTTCAGCTCTCAGGTCACCAGCCTGTTTGTATTGGCAGTGAAGTAGCAAAATCTGTGTGGCTAGCTTTCAGATACATTGAAACAGATTTCACCAACCATTGCAAATAACTAGAGAGAGGGTGGTAGGTAGGGGTGGAGGTGAGTTGCTATGAAGGGCGAATTAGAATCAGGATGCCTGAGTAACTGACAGATATGTATAGCTAAAATTGGATTAAAGTAGTTGGTAAGACCTGTGAATAGCAGCAGGTTAAAAAATTGATAATAAAAGAGTTAACAGACATGAGAACTGAGTGACTTGGCATGAGTAGGGGGAAAAGAACCCACTCTCTCTGTTAAGCCCAGGGATTTCCATGATGTAGCTTTTGTATATATGTACTCTTTTCTCTGGAAAGGTGGGATGCAACGGAAGCTCTCAGTGGCTATTGCCTTTGTGGGAGGCTCCAAAGTGGTGATCTTGGATGAGCCCACGGCTGGCGTTGACCCATACTCTCGCCGAGGAATCTGGGAGCTGCTCTTGAAATATCGTACAGGTCAGAGCTTACTGGCATTGAGGCTGGATTGTGTGTGGGGTATGTGTGAAGAAAGTAGATGGGAAGCTTTCCCTCCCTGCCCCAACAAATCCACAGGCAGCCAGCATCATTCAAATTAGGACAAGCGAAAGGAACTTCCCCTCCCACCACGCAAACGCATCATTAATTTGTGGAACTCACTGCCCCAGATGATCACTATTTCAGATGGGTTTAAAAGGAGATTAGAAAATGTTAAGGTAGGCAGACCTGTCACTGGCCAAAAGAGGAGGGGGAAGGAAGGAGATGAATCAGGGAGAGGTGAGAAGGACAGGAAGGGGTGGAATACAGGAAGGAGCACCTGGGCACTAAAGAAAACAAAAGGCACTAAAACTTGGCTGACTTCTATCTAGGGTTGACACTCTACATACCTAGCTACATTGTTGTTGTTGTTAGTTAGTTGTGAAGGCATGTCCGACCCATTGCGACCCCATGGACAATGATCCTCCAGGCCTTCCTGTCCTCTCCCATTCCCCGGAGTCCATTTAAGTTTGCACCGACTGCTTCAGTGACTCCATCCAGCCACCTCATTCTCTGTTGTCCCCTTCTTCTTTTGCCCTCGATCGCTCCCAGCATTAGGCTCTTCTCCAGGGAGTCCTTCCTTCTCATGAGGTGGCCAAAGTATTTGAGTTTCCTTCTAAAAAGCTACATAAACATCACTAAATAATGGCAGAAGCAACAGGGTTCTGACACAAAGGCAGCCTATCCTTGAACATCAAATACAGACAAAAGGGATGGTTTGTAGTGTCTACACAAAAAGAGAAAAAAAAATCTTTCCCAGGGCTACTAACAATATTAACAAAATTAATATAAGGATAATGAAAAGAAAAGTAAAAAGTGTCTTCTTGTTATGTTGGTTTATTGTGACATCCAACCAGAACGCGTTCCAGATATCTCCCATTTTCAAAGAGAATTTTCCTCAGTGGTTACTGTGAGAAAATTAGTACTTCAATACCTCTATTCAATCTCCAAATGTTAAGAGTATACCCCGGGCGTTGGCTCTGTACTGTAGGGATGCTAATAATCAAACTGCTCCCCTTGAGCATCAGCTGCTTGGGCAAAAGCGGAAGGGGGAAAAAAGCGGAAGGGGGAATGTCAAGAGTGCCTGGTTGGCCACTGTGTGAAACAGGATGCTGAGCCAAATGGATCACAGGGCTGATCCAGCAGGGCTCTTTTTAGGTCTTCCTGGAGCTTTGTGGCACTGTAAAGGCTGACAGAGTGTGTGACAGTGTGTGAGCATTCATTAGTCACTGCTCATTTTGGCAGAAATCGCATGAAAGCAAATGGGATTTTGGGCTGTATTAAAAGAAGTATAGTGTCCAGGTCATGTGAGGTGATGTTACCACTTTACTCTTCTCTGGTAAGGCCTCACTGTGCTCAGTTTTGGGCACCACAACTGAAGAAAGATGTAGAGAAACTGTAGCATGTCCAGAGAAGGGCTACAAAAGATGCTGAGGGGTTTGAGGGAGCTTGGTCTGTTTAGCCTGGAGAGAAGGTGACTAAGAGGTGATATGGAAGAAATTCTTCACAGTTAGAGCGGTTATTCGGTGGAACAGGCTTCCTGGTGAGGTGGTGGGTTCTCCCTCTTTGGAAGTTTTTAAAGTAGGGGCTAGATAGTCATCTGACTGAAATGTGGGTTTTATGAACCTAGGCAGATGGTGAGTGGGTGGGAAGGATGTGCCAGTGTTTGTCTCTTGTGGCCCTTCCTTGTATACCCAGGGAATTTATGATCGTCACTGTGGGATGGTAGGTGAATTCCCTCTAGGCCAGGTTGGATTCTGGAGATTTTTTGTGGAGGGATCACTTAGGCATGAAATTGGGGTCACTGTGGGTGGGCAGGTAGTTGTGAGTTCCTGCATTGTGCGGGGGGTAGGGCTTGGTGACTCTGGAGTGTCCTTCCAACTCTATGATTCTTTTATTCTAAGCTCCTCCCCTGCCCCAAATGTAGCTAGTCCTGAAGGTGCTGCTGGATTCTGGCTCTTTTCTGCGGCTACAGACAGACTAACCTGACCACCCACCTTGATCTACCTGAAGAAGTGAGCAGGGACTCTGGAAAGCTCCTTCCCTGCCACCGATGCTGTTAGTCTTGAAGCTGCTCCTGGACCCTGGCTCCAGACCCACTAACACGAGTGCTTCTCTCTCCTCCCGCCCTTTCAGGCCGCACCATCATCCTGTCCACCCACTACATGGACGAGGCGGACCTGCTTGGGGACCGCATCGCCATCATCTCCCAGGGCCGACTCTGCTGTTGTGGCTCCTCCCTTTTCCTGAAGACGAAGCTGGGCACGGGCTACTACCTGACCCTGGTGAAGCAAGAGGCTGTGGGGGCTCGTGAAGGGGGGAGTACTTCCAATGGCCTTGTGCTCACCAGTAAAAAGGTAACTGGGCCGTAATGCACAGAGATCAGGTCTTGGCAGCCTCTGCTTTGTGTGAGCTTTGTGGAGCTTCACCAGAGGCAGGCAGAGGAAGGGGGAGAAGATTGTAGCCAACCTCGACCCTCTTTCTTGCCCACTGGTTCTCCGCTGGAGCAAGTGGATGTCTATTAGGGTGGGGCAGAGTACCCAGCATGGTGCCCATGATACCTTTCCTGGGGCCTGCCAAGTATTTTGGGAAAGCGGGCAGGGCCATGTGGTGTTTTTGCTCTGTAAGCCATGTTCTGTTGGTCATTGGAGGTTTGACTGGCTGGGCAGATTTTAAAGGCCTTGTTTTGGGGTCAGCTGTCACCACAGCACACGGACCATCACTATGTCATTTAAGGGAGACCGTGGCTGCCATTTTGTGGCTGACTCTGCCTTTTGCAGCAGCCATTTTGTGGTTAGAATCCTAGAGTTGGATGGGGCCATACAGTAGGCCATCTAATCCCACCCCCCTGCTCAGTGCAGGATCAGCCTCCAGCATCCAGGATAAGTCTCTGTCCTGAAGACCTCCTTAGGCAGCCCATTCCACTGCTGAACTACTCTGTGGAAATTTTCCTGATATATAGCTAGTACCTAGTTTGCCATGTAGTTTGAACCCATTACTGCTGGTCCCATACAACTCCGCCCACCACACACTGTCAGAATTCCAAAGGTGCCTGTGGGGTCAAAAAGGCTGGGGGGCCCTGGGGTGGGGGAAGCAGAGAAGTTTAGCTGTTGGAGGGGAAGGGATATAAGGCAAAATAGACTGGGTGGTAGAAGGGATCCAGGTGGGGGGTGGATGAAAGCCCTCTGTTGAGTGACCCTGAGTGAGTCTGGTGACCGGGGTGGGCTTTTACTTGAAAGCGTGGCTTCAAGTCTCATGTGCCTGTGTGGAGCATCCCATTTCCTGGCATGAATTCTTTTTTCACAGTGCTGTCTCTGCAAGCAGCTGGGCTGTTTCGGTAGCTGCTCTTTTATTTTGGCACAATTCGTCCACATCTGGGTGGTGCTGCTCCCTTTTTTCTGGCTTTTTGAAAGGTCTGGTTATTCCAGATAACTTTGTTGTTAGGTCTTAGTGCTGGACCATTAAATCTTTTGCTTCGCCCGAGTTGAGCGACTATCAGGAGGTTTTCTCGCCCTGTTGCAATCCTTGGTTGGCATTTTGAGCATTGTTTTCAAAGGCTGCTCTGATCTCTTTGGGAATGTGTTTTGAAATTAAATAAAAATAGAAAAACCAAGAGACAGAGAGAGTGCTGGCTGAAATCTACTTGGAATGTTTGTTCGGGTTCCTCCCTTTTCTCTGTAGATTGATGACCATTTGGAGAGGAGCAGCGATACACGTCTGCAAAGCGAACAGATCAACGAATCCAGTGGCTTTGGTGAGCAGATCTGCAAGGGCTGGAACAAGGCCTGGGACGGAGAAGGAAGGCTTGAAATCCAAGATGGAACATCTTCCCTATGAGGAAAGGCTGTAGAATCGGGGACTTGTCTGTTGAGAAAAGAGACCACTAAGGGGGGTCACGATAGAAGTTTATAAATTTATGCACAGTATGTGTGTTTGTGTATCTCTTTCCATAGACTAGAAAGGGGCATCCAGTGAACCTGATGGGCAGTAGGTTCTGGAGGGACAGAAGGAAATACTACTTTACACAGAGATTGATTAAAATGTGGGATTCACTGCCAGAGGATATAGAAGTGGTCACAAGCTATAAAAGAGAATTAGATTCATAGGGGCTAAGTTTATATTGGCTACTAGTCATGGTGACTGAAGGGAACCTCCACATTCAGAGACATTGAATCTCTCCCAGAACCAGGAGGCAACCTCAGGGGAAGGTCTTGGCCTCTGTGACATTTTGTTGGCTTTCAAGAGGAACTGGTTGCCTGTGTGAGTCAGGAGGCTGAACTGGATGGACCCTCAGTGGTCTCATTCAGCAGAGCTCTTCTGATGTTGATATCTGCAGTTCATCCACAATTATGACACATACAATCATAAACTTATTGTTTACAGCTACTGAGTTATCTGTATTGTTCCCTGTTATAAGTAAACTGCCCTGAGCCTCAGGGTAGGGCAGTATATCTTATCCATTTGGTGCCTATAAATAATTGTGAAACAGCCTTGGGGGACGGACGGTCTGGTGTCCCCAGGGCCAATCAGCTCCTGCGCTCCCTGTCTGAGTTGGAATACGGCCAATCAGGGTGCAGCCACCTGCACCCTGATTGGTCCTGCCCCTACAGCTCCCGCCCTTGCCAAGACCTCATCCCTTCCCTCACAGACATGCCTGGTCCCCCGCTCCATGTCCACAGCCCCAGGTAAGAGGGCTGACGAGAAGGGCTCAGGCCGCTGTGGGGGGGGGGAGTGCTTCCCAGCGGCCTGGAAACCACCCCCGCCGAAGGTTCTTACTTAGAGCCAGAGACCAGCTCCTCCTCAGCCAGCCGGCCCAGGCTGCTGGCTGTGCCAGCTCGCAGTCAGATGGATGGGCCGCTGCTGAGGCCTGCTTATGCTGAGCTTGCAGTCAGACGGACGGGCCGCTGCTGATCTCTGCTCCTGAGCCCTGCTTATGCTCCCCACTCAGCCTCTTGCAAAATGTGATGAAGGATGCTGGCTCAAGATGCCAGGCTAGACTTAGGGGGACTGAGGTTCGAATCCTCCATCTCCTGTGGGAGCTCCCCAGGTAAACTTGGACAAGTCACGCATTCTCTCTTTCAGCCTGATTTTTTGGGATGGATTGTGACACTGAAATGGAGGGGAGACGAACCAAGTTGGAAGCCACTTGGCTTCTCCTTAGCAGAGAACAGCAATGGGGTATAAGATCAATCAATCAAGAAAGGCAGGAAAAACATATTGCCACATAGAGGCTACCCTTTGGGAGATAGAAGCGTTCAAGCGTCAAACCTTCCTGTGCAGATCTGACAAGGGGAAATCTGACTCGTGAAAGTGCATCCCCCCCCCCAAAAAAAAATTCTTGTTGGTTTCTGCCACTGATCTAAAATCCAGCTGTGTTGTTGCTGACCAACCCAGCTGCCCTCTGACACTATTTCAATGCCATGTACACCTAGCTGTTTTATTGACAATTAGCCACAGTGGGTGGCTTATGGGGACGTGGACTCACGGAACGTGCCAACCTGTCCAGAGGCAGCCTACCTTTGGGTCTCAAATGCTGGAGACAGATGGGGAGCAGGTTTGTGAGCTGCCCAGAGCAGTTTGGCTGGCTGCTTAGGGAAATGGGATGTTGCATTAGTCTAGAGCAGGGGTAGTCAAACTGCAGCCCTCCAGATGTCCATGGACTGCAACTCCCACGAGCCCCTGCCAGCAAACGCTGAGGATGCTCATTCCGAGCTGCCCAGAGAGTGTGACGGCCCTCTGTCCTGTTCTTTGCATATGACCTCTGCTCTCTGTTGTGCCTTGTATGCAGATGTGTCGCAGCTCACAAGTCTAATCCAGAAACTGGTCCCGGGCTCAAGTTTGGTGGAGGACATTGGCCAGGAGGTCCTCTACATCCTGCCGTACCGTGGTGCAAAAGAGGGCACCTTTGAGAACTTGTTTCAGGAACTGGACAGCTGCCTGGGTGAACTTGGCATCTCCAGCTATGGCATCTCTGACACCACCCTGGAAGAGGTACCCTGCAAAAGTTTGGTCTCTCTCCCTCTGCCAGAGCCTTCTGCCAGATAGGGAAGACGTTTTGCTCTGTTTCATGTACTTCCAGTAACTTTTACTCGCCTCCTTCCTGAATTTTAAGATTATGCGTGCTTGTATGTTTTTACAGAATTTTAAAAAAATATATTGTTTTAGTCAATTCTATTATTTTATTAAGAGCCTCTTGTGGCGCAGAGTGGTAAGGCAGCAAAATGAGTAAAATGAGTACCCAGCTTGCTGGGGGGTAAACGGTAACGACTGGGGAAGAAGAGAAGAAGAAGAGTTGGTTCTTATATGCCGCTTTTCCCTACCCGAAGGAGGCTCAAAGCGGCTTACAGCCGCCTTCCCATTCCTCTCCCTACAACAGACACCCTGTGGGGTGGGTGAGGCTGAGAGAGCCCTGATATCACTGCTCGGTCAGAACAGTTTCATCAGTGCTGTGGCGAGCCCAAGGTCACCCAGCTGGTTGCATGTGGGGGAGCGCAAAATCGAACCCAGCATGCCAGATTAGAAATCCACACTCCTAACCATGACACCAAACTGGAAGGCACTGGCAAACCACCCTGTATTGAGTCTGCCATGAAAACGCTAGAGGGCGTCACCCCCAAGGGTCAGACATGCACAGGGGATACCTTTACCTTTACCTTTATTATTTTATTTAATTAGTGTGTATGTGTTATTATTGTTGTTTTGTTATGATTAAAACTTTTTATATCACCTTTCTATCTAGCGTCCACAAGGTGGCAAACATTTTTTTTTAAATTACATCTAAGCAGTTAAAAATACATTTTAAAAAATCGTAACATCATTCCATTAAAACAACACAGAAGGCTCTCCCATTGCCACTGCTTGATTTCTTTTTTAATGTTAAAACGTTAAAATGTTAAAACGTTAAAAAAACGTTAAAACGTTAAAATGTTAATATTTGTAGCCTTGGGAAACCGTGTTTGGATGGAAACGTGGCAGGGAACTGTTTTACATAAGTAAGAAAGAAAGGTGGTTGTCAAGGCTATAAAGGGGGACTGTACAGGTAATCTAGCCTGGCCACTGTGTGAGATAGGAAGTTGGACTGGGTGGACCCTCCTTGGTCTGACCCAGCAGGGCTCTTAGGAAGGCCTCGGCCTCTATGCCCTGTTGTTGGCCCTCCAGAGAAATTAGTTGGCCACTGTGTGGGACAGGATGCATAACTGGATGGATCCCTGGTCTGAGCCAGCAGGGCTCTTCTGATGTTCTTACGAAGACCTCGGCCTCTCTGCCCTGTCGTTGGCCCTCCACGGGAACTGGCTGGCCCCTTTGTAAGTCAGGATGCTGGACTAGGTGGACTCTCATTGGCCTGATCCAGCATGGCTCTTCTGAGATTCTTAGAAAGGCCTAAGCCTCTGTGCCCTGTTGGCCCTCTGCGGGAGATAGGATAGTGGATTTGGTGAACGCTCACCAGTCTGATCCATTGGGGCTCTTCTGAGGTCCTTAGGAAGGCCTTGGCCTCTCTGCCCTGTTGTTGGACCTCTAAAGGAACTGGTTGGTCTCTGCGACAGAATACCGGACTAAGTAGACCAGGGGTAGTCAAACTGTGGCCCTCCAGATGTCCATGGACAACAATACCCATGAGTCCCTGCCAGAATGCTGCCAGAACGCTGGCAGGGACTCATGGGGATTGTAGTCCATGGACATCTGGAGGGCCGCAGTTTTGACTACCCCTGAGGTCTGATCCATCAGGGCTCTTCTGAAGTTCTTAGTATCTGTCCCTGGCTGGTACAAAAGCATCAATGGCTGGATTTTTTACAACCCAGCAAAGGCTTGCAAAGGCGGTTCATGGCTGAAGTTGTGTCCCCTTGGGCTGGAGGGACCTTTCAAGAATCTTCAGTCTAGAGAATAATCGAGGTAGTTGCAGAGGAAGCTGAATCCACAGCTCAGAAACTTTGTTTTCTCTTCTTTTCTCCTCCCAGATCTTCTTGAAGGTGGCTGAGGACACTGGTGTGGATGCAGAAGGTAACTCCCAGCTTGACTATCAGCGAGGCTCAGAGTTCGAATTTTAGATGGGGACTCACATGCTGTCCTGTCCACCTCTTTCAAACCTCCCATCAAGCCCACCTGCCTCTTGGGGGCCCTGGGAGCTCTGCTGAGAACTTAGTAAGCTTTGATTTTTAACTGGGGAGACTTGGGTGCCTTCTGCATTCACAGCTTAATTTCAATTCTTACTGAATTAAACTTGGTATCCCTTTAATCCACATCCTGTTTGCATCCTGGGCCTTCACTCTGCACCTATCTTCTTTCTCAGATTTTTCTCCTTCAAATCACATAATAACAAGAAAAAAACAGAGAGAGAGAGAGAGAGAGAGAGAGAGAGAGAGATTCAGTCACCCAGTAAACAGAGTGGAAAGTTGAACCCAAACCTGACACTCTATACCAGGAATGGGCAGACTTTAAAAGTTCTCTTTTTGGCCAGAGGCCTGAGGCCCACCAACTGAAGACACCTCCAAGCTGGCTTTTCCCCCCTCTGAAGGGCAGTCAGGTTTGCCTGTTGTATGACTTTATGCATACCCCGGGGGTATCTCTGATGGTTGGAATACAAATTAGAAGCCAAGAATTCCAACAAGAACAAGCCCAAGAACATGGAAGATGCGAGTGTTGGGCTGGCGTCCTTGTCACTTTTGCTTTTTCCAACTGGATTAGAGGGGAGCTGTTGTAGCAAAGGAAGCCAGCCCCCTTATTGGACATGGGATGGGGTGGGCTGGGTTCATAATGGGGGAGGGCTCCCTTTGGCTTCCAGGTGTTGACCAACCCATTCCTATGGACCATCCTCTGTTCACCTTGCTGGCACTCTACTCTGTGCTCCCAGTTCTTCTGTCAAAATTGCCCACACGTCTTCTGCCAAATCCTCCATGCAGGTGCTCCAGAGACCCCTCAGAATCTCCACACATCTACATCGGCTTCTGCTTATACCCTCCGGAACCTCAGTGGGGACGCCGAGATGGCTGATGCCGAACCAGGTAAGCCAGGTTGGGTTGGGGTGCTTGGGTTGGCATGATTTTTGGATCTGGCATGTCCGGGGGCTCCAGTGTCAAAGAAGAGAGTACAGCTGTGGCATCTCTGTCTGGTCCCCTTCAGGAACATGGAGCTAGCTTCCGCTGGTGTTCCTGGGGACTCTGTCCTGTTCTCTGCCCCATGGCCTGGGCAGACCTGGCATCATAAGGCACAGGAGAGGCTGTGAGCTTCTCAGGCAGAACACTTGCTTTGGAGCTTGGTCTGTTAATGGATTTTCTCATCAAAGTCAATGTGATTTTTGATCACAATCCCCAAAGTAACAGTATTGCAATAAAATTCTTTGCATTGAGACATACCAAAGTTACCAAACATACCACCAGAGTTTGTCTCCTTCAAGTGCTGGGTCTCCCTCCCCCTCCCGCTGGGTTCCCCACACTGGGTTCCCCATGCTGTTTAAGCTTTTGGGTACCTTGGGCATTCTGACACAGCATATTGGGCTCAGCTCCAAATTGCCAGTGCAAGAAGCAGAGCCAGGCGCAAAATGGCTGCCACTACTAGCCTAAAGTCATGCCGTTAAGATCCTTGTTTTGTAATGGCAGCAGCTGCAAAAACAATGCTTTTAAAAGTCTGCACCAATCAAATCTCCAATGACCAGCAGCCCAGTCCATTTCTTCTTGTCAGGTGCCTTGAAAAGTGTTGACAGGCTGTGTGGTGCCCATGGGCACCTCGTTGGAGGTCTCTGGTGTAGCATGTGACTAGTCCTTAAGATCATAGGGAAAATTCTGAAGTCCTATGAAAACTAGTATGTGTGTATGCCCTGGAGTCAGGGACTACTGTTTTTTTTTTTTTTTAAATGCTGGATATTTCCAGCTTTTATTAGTTTTTATACAATTTACATATTGCTCCCCCTTTGGATTTTGGGGGCCATTCCGCACCAGGATCTATGTAGCAAATTGGTTGTGGAACGAAAAAACACCATTTTAAATAGTGGAATTCGTCATTATGCATACCTGGCTTTGTAGTGGAATCCAGTTGCATTTCTATCGTTTCCCACAGGTTTCCGGTCTCGGCAAAAATCGCTAGCCAGGAAGCGAAATTGCCGAGCTTTGTCCCATCCCTGGCCGTCAATCAAACGAGCAGCCAATGGGCGCCTGTTATCATGCTCCCCAAAAGCCCCTTTCCCTGTAAGGAAGGTTTAACAAAAACACACACACGTTGCAACGAATCTGCGTTGATTCATTGCAACGGAGAGACCCATCTAGCTAGCAGGTGGTGTTTGAGCTGCCGTTTCATCGTTGCCACGCTCCCCCCGAGTGAAAAAAAATACCCCCCCTCTGCACAGGCACGATTTTCGTCCGAAAATAGAGTGAAAAATAAAGGGAAAATAAACCAGCAAACGGGGCTGTGTGGTGCTTGGTGCTTGGTGACTTTAAACAGCTCTGGGGAGGGACTGCAGCCGGGGAAGCCTTGCTGGGTAAACGAAGGCTCGCTGGTGTGTTGATCTCCGCTCGCTCCGAGAAAAAAAATGGCGATCGCTTCGCTGGAAGATCAGAGGAGAGAGCCAGGGGGAGGGACTTTGCAGAAACCGCAACAATGGTAACGCACAGAACTTTCCCACTAGTTTTGCAGATTGGTTGCAAGAGTGTAGCGCTTTCCGGAGGGTAAATCCATTTTTTGGGATTTCCCTGAAAGCGCTACAACAAAGTGCTTTTTGCAGATCGGTTTTAGGGGTGTTGCAGATTGCCAACGACGTTGTGCATAACAGCAAATCAGTAGCAATTTCAATTTGCAACCATTGTGCAATTTTGAACGAGTGCGGAATGGCCCTGGATTTCATTTAAAGCCCTCTTCACGAGGTGTGCAAGGCTTCTCCCCAAAATATTATTTCCTTCCCTTGTGAGGTACCAATCATCTTCTGATAGTAGCCCCTCATATCGATGTAGAATCATAGAATCCTAGACTCCTAGAATTGGAAGGGGCCATACAGGCCATCTAGTCCATCCCCCTTCTCAACGCAGGATCAGCCCAAAGCATAGACCATGATCCAGAAATCCAAACCTTTCCTGACGACACCAGTGGCGTAGCCAGCAGGGAATCCCCAATTACTAGTACCCGTTTCTTTGTACCCTTGTACCCTTTGTAACCTTAGGAGCAGAACTTAGAACTCTCACCTGTGCCTTGTTTACTTTATGTGTGCTCCTCACATATCTGAAGCTTTACGTGTTCTAGTGATTGCCCTTGTCCAGTCTCAGGTCACTCCCAGCTTCGGCCTCTCTGATGGCTGACCTACAGTGCCTAGTAACCTGCAGATACCCTTCTTTAGAGGTCTGTCCTTCCCTGCATTTCTTGAACATTTCCTTTTTCTTCCTTCGCTCCTCCTGAAGTTCTTTGTTCATCCAAATAATTTTCTTGGCTCTCTTACCATAGTTCTTTCTTGCTGGAATAGTCATGGCTTGAGAATACAATAGCTCTTGTTTAAAGAGATCCCATCCATCACTTGCTGCTCTCTCTTCCGGCATTCTGGTCCATGGAATGATTCTCATCATGTTTCTGAGTTTATTAAAGTCTGCCCTGTGAAAGTCTAACGTAAATGTCTGACTACAAAATTCCTTGGCTCCCATCTCAAAAGGGACTCTAGGAGGGCATGGTCACCTCCCCCCCCCCAGTCCCCGCCTCCCTCATCCCATCCATCAGCTCTCAGTATTGTTCAGTATTAAGTCGAGTGTGCCTGAGCCTCTTGAAGGTTCTTCCACCATTTGTTAAATGAAATTGTCAGCCAGGCAGGTCAGAATTATGCATGACTCTAGATGCTTAGCAGAGTTTGTTTCCCAGCACACATAAGGGAAATTGAAGACACCCATAATTGCAAGGTCCTGTTGCCCAGATAGTCTATCAAGCTGCTTAAGGAGGGCAGCACTCACGTTTTCACCCTGGTTAGGTGGCCTGTGTGAGGATCTTCAGTTGTGCAGAAAAGCACACTCAGCAAGGCATTGTCAAAAGCGAGTCAAATAGCATGAGATGCAACTCCAGACATCACACACACACACACACCCATGGGAACCCATGGAAAGTGGGAAGACTTCAAATAGTCTCAACAATCAGATAGAGAGATCCCAAGGTTGCATTCTGGAGGGGAATAGAGATGGATGGTGAAGAGGTGAGAGATGCATGGAGGAGGGGGGAGGGATGCAGGAAGGAGCATCAGAGCAGTAAATGAACATCAGGGCAATAAAACATGGCCAACAGGTCAGATCAACTACAAATCCTATGTAGCTGCAACGTAAATAAACCATCTAAAATCATGGAAGAAACTCCAGGGTTCTGACATCCCACTGCTCCAAAATTAGCCTGGACTTTGGGGAAGGCGTTAGGTGGTAGGTTGAGGTGGAATTCCTGGACCAGTGTGGGCACTCAGATGTGGGCAGCTTCCACCCACTCCCGATCCTCCATGGGGAACACCTTCCAGTCCACAAGTTACTGGAGTTTGCCTCGATGTACTCTGAAATCCAAGAGCCTCTTGTGGCGCAGAGTGGTAAGGCAGCAGACATGCAGTCTGAAAGCTCTGTCCATGAGGCTGGGAGTTCAATCCCAGCAGCCGACAAGGTTGACTCAGCCTTCCATCCTTCCAAGGTCGGTAAAATGAGTACCCAGCTTGCTGGGGGGTAAACGGTAAGGACTGGGGAAGGCACTGGCAAACCTCCCCGTATTGAGTCTGCCATGAAAACGCTAGAGGGCGTCACCCCAAGGGTCAGACATGGCTCATTGCTTGCACAGGGGATACCTTTACTTACTCTGAAATCCAAGATCTGCTTGTCTTCAGAGTGGGTGTGTTTGTCCATGCACACTGGGAATGGGGTGTCAGGACCAGAATGCCATTTGTCCGGTTCATGGGCACAGCGGAATATATTACAATGAAACACATTTGTATAAGTCTTAGGCAGAAAAAGTTCCACAGCCACCTCATTAATGAAGCGAGAAACAGTGAAAGGTCCCACAAACCAAGGACCCAGTTTTCAATCAGGCTGCTGGCAACCTAGTTGCTTGGTGGACAGAGTAGCCTGGTCCCCCACCTCCCACGGGGGCTCCAGGAGGCATTTCGTCAGCCCTTTTTTTAAATTCCTTTTTGGCCGCATCAAGAAAACAAGATTCAGCTTTTGGATGGAGACTCCGCGTCTGGCTTCACCTCAACAAATGCTGGTTTCTCATCATTTGGCTCTGTAGCCAGAGAGTTTGGTGATGGTAAAGAAGCCAGGCCAAGCGTGGCACCATTCACAGACTGTATGAAACCATAGTTCAGACGCACAATAGTTAATAAAGCATCATCAAACCCCAGTTTGGGATGGTCCCTAACTAACCATGGTTGACATAGTACCTCTTTTTAGGTTGGGGGTCCCCAATTGTTTTGATCTCAAATCTTGACACAGGGCGATTGTCACAGCAACAAATATGCCAACACAGGAGGTGAAGCCAGCAACAAAATGTCAGGGACCAAGATTATCCATAGCTGTCCTTGTAGCTCCAGCATTCCAGGTGGAAACTAATTTTGCCTTTTAATCTGCACAGCCAATCAATAGCCTTGCTGGGCAGAAGCCTCAACTGGCCCTGCCCACATTCCAAAAAGACTTGGTCGCTCTGCAGACTGGACCCCCACCCCAGGTGGTCTTTGCCTATGCAAGTACCTTGATCCCAACATGGCTAGAGGAGACCCACTTCTCTTTTTCCTGCCAATGACTTGTGTGTCAGGTTTTGCATGATCTCTGACCTGTGTGTTGTTTATCAGCACCTAGGCTGAAGCCAGAGAGACCAATGAGACATTTGGGACATGCCTTTTCGAGAGTTCAAAGCTCCTGTCGGCCAGGATCTGATGAAGGGAGCTCTGGCTCTCAAAGGTTCATGCCTGGAAAGTCTTGCTGGCCTCTCAGGTGCCCCTGGATTCGAAATACCCAACGTGGCTGCCCCCTGAAAATACCAGGCCCTCTTTGTCCTGAGTGAACAGCTTGGAAGTCTGCAGTGGGTTCGGCCAGTGGGGAAGATCACATGGGCAGCCCTGGAGGCAAGAAAGGACTTCTTTACTAACCTCTTTTCTCTCTCTTGCTTTCTCCTTCCTTCCACCTTTCTGCCAAGTCAAAGGATGCAAGAAAGGTAAATGGTTCGGGACGGGATGTTCCGGAAAGGAAATTAGAGTCCTTGTCATGCAGCCATGCGGAAATGCTTTCAAAGCTTAGGAGCCAGCTTGGGAAGAGTCAGAGAGTTCCTTGCCTTATGCTCCTGCACTTTGTCCCAGGAAGTATAGCTGAGAGATGCAGAGGGACAAGTCAGTGCAGAAGTCCTGGCCCCAGACTTGGGGTCTCTTCCTTCAGTGACGGGCTGCTGGTTGCAGTCAGGGATTTAGAAAAGCCATGCAGGGGGCGGCCAGGTTCCACCCACAGGGTGGAGAAATCTTCTGACTTTTTCTCGCTCTCTTACCACCCAGCCACCATTCAAGGTCTTTTACTACTTGAGGGGCTGGAGGAAGTGGCCAAACTCCTATGAGAAGGAGTGTCAAAGGTCCCTTGGGGGTGTACTTTTAAAGAGAGGCCATCAAAGCAAGCTTTGCAGTCTCCCCAGAGTCTCACAACATTCCTTCCTCTCACAAGAGTTTGCCCACCATTTTGGTTTCTGTTGCTGGCACTGATTTTTGAAGGCACCAGAGCAAGGCTGGATGCTGGAGTTTTGATTCTCTAGCCTGTCAAGCCTGGAGAGGGGCTGTGACTCAGTGGAAGAGCCTCTGCTTGGCATGCAGAAGGTCCCAGGTTCAATCCCTGGCAGCATCTCCGGTTGAGAGGACAAGGCAAGAAGGGATGGGGAAGCCTTTGGCCTGAGACCCTGGAGAGCAGCTGACAGTGTGAGCAGACTATCCTGGCTGCGATGGACCAAGGGTCTGTTTCAGAAGCAGGCAGCTGTGGGTGTGTTCACGGAGAAGGGGGAGGGTGCAGTGTGTTCCAGTTGGCAGGATGCTTTGTGACACAGTCGCTTTCCTGGGCTGCGGCCTCCAAGGGCCCTTGATTTTTGTTTGCTGTGTTTGGGCCAGTGAGGCTGTGTCAGCATCAGGGGGATCAACTCAGCTTTCCTCCTTTGATTTTCAGCACGGGGTCCTAGTCCTTATGACACCATGGCAAGCCCTGAAAGCCCCTGCGCAGCATTATAGAGGGGGGGGGGAGGCAGCAGCCCCTGGGTGCATTCTGAAATTTGCAAAGCCTTCTGGGAGGAACTGAGGGGCACTTCACAAGAGCAAAACAAGAGCGGCAGGCGCCTTTATTTATTTATTCATTCATTCATTCATTCATTCATTCATTCATTCATTCATTCATTCATTCATTCATTCCTTCCTTCCTTCCTTTCTTTCTTTCTTTCTTTCTTTATTTATTTATTTATTTATTTATTTATTTATTTATTTATTTATTTATTTATTTATTTATTTATTTATTTATTTGGATTTCTATACCACCCATTCTTTACAGCTCTGGGCGGTTTACATGGAACATTATGATTTTTTTTTTACATGGAACATTATAATCGTTTAATCAATAACATACAGTTTCAATACAACATCATAACAACCAAGTAACAATTTATAACACAACATAAATCACAACAACACCGGGGAGATCAAATTTGTTCAGTCATGGAAGGGCGTCTGAGGGGGGGCCCCAGCAGATGTGCTCAGTCGGTCGGTCGGCCTCAAGCGAATGCCTGGTGGAAGAGCTCCCTCTTGCAGGCCCTGCGGGGGAACTGTGGGGGTTCAGGCAGGGCTCTGATCTCCTCAGGGAGCTCTTTCCACCAGGTGGGGGCCAGGACCGAAAAAGCTCTGGCCCTTGTTGAGGACCAACGTGCTTCTTTGCCAGTCGGAAGGAGCCAGCTGAGCTGTTGTGTGACCGTTCTTTCACGGTCTGTTCTGTCCCCAGACAATGAACCAACGGAGATGGATCTCTTGCGTGGCGTGGGTACCGAGGGTTCCCACCGCCTGACGGGCTGGGCACTGACCTACCAGCAGCTGCGGGCCCTCTTCACAAAGAGATGCCTGTATGCCAGACGCAGCACCAGGGGGTTCCTTGCACAGGTATCACCCTTTTATTTTTCTGCTGGAAGAATTTGAGGGGTGCTCGGAGAGTTCCTGCCTCTGACCCTTTCCGCCTACTCTTTCCAGATAGTGCTTCCTGCCCTCTTCGTCTGCATCGCCCTGCTTTTCAGCCTCATCATCCCGCCCTTTGGCAAATACCCACCGTTGACTCTCACGCCCTGGATGTATGGACCCCAAACAACCTTTTTCAGGTAGGCCTTTGCTCTTCTCCTGCACTTGGGTGGGCAGCAGACTGGCTGGAAAGGTGAGACAGCCTGGCTGGAAGTTTAGAGCCTCACAGAATACTTGGGAGCGCCAGGAAGATATCTGTGTTGGGCAGAGTACCTCCATCTCCCTCACGGTCTCCTTTTTATCCTGTCAAATACGTCTGCATCCTTCCTCTGTCTCTCTCATTTGTATCCCGCCTGTGGTGCACACGATTAGGCCCTCCTCTGATTTAGCCTCTTCACAACTCTGAGGGAGAGGGACAGGGACAGGGACAGGGACAGGGACAGGGACAGGGACAGGGACAGGGACAGGGACAGGGACAGGGACAGGGACAGGGACAGGGACAGGGGAGAGGGACAGGGGAGAGGGACAGGGGAGAGGGGAGAGGGGAGAGGGGAGAGGGACAGGGAGAGGGGAGAGGGGAGAGGGACAGGGGAGAGGGAGAGGGAGAGGGAGAGGGAGAGGGAGAGGGAGAGGGAGAGGGAGAGGGAGAGGGAGAGGGAGAGGGAGAGGGAGAGGAGAGGGAGAGGGAGAGGGAGAGGGAGAGGGTGAGGGAGAGGGTGAGGGGGGGGAGAGGGAGAGGGAGAGGGAGAGGGAGAGGGAGAGGGAGAGGGAGAGGGAGAGGGAGAGGGAGAGGGAGAGGGAGAGAGTCTGGTCTAAGGTCCCTGAGGGAGTTCATGGCTCTGGGTTTTCTTTTTATGAACCTGGGTCTCCCCAATTCTAATCCAACACTCCAACTCAAAGATCTCCAACATTTTTGAGCCTGTAGGCCCTTTTGGGATTCTACCACAGTGTGGTAAGCCCCTTGACAGAGGAGCAGCTGCAAAATGGTTGCTGCAAGAGGCCATAAACTGGCTGCCCAAGGTGACCTTCAGCCACCCAGGGAAGGATCCTTCTGCTGTGCAAGCCACTTTTTAAAAAATCTGTGCAGCCATTCAGAAGCCTTGAGGAAGAAAAGTCCAATCTAGCCCAGCCCACATTCTGAAAATACTTGGAGTCCCACATTAAGGAGCTCTGCTCTGTCCACTGTAATTCTGATTGTTTTCTCTGCTGCCCACCCAGCGAAGACTCCCCAGGCAACGCCGACTCTGCTCGACTCCTGGAAGCTCTGCTGGGAGAAATGGGCTTTGGCATGAAGTGCAAGAGAGATTCCTCAGAACTGTGAGTACCACAGAGGTTTCCTGAACAGCTAAGGCACATAGTTTTGGGATTTGTGTTGGAGCCCTGCCTCGCTCACTGAGGTAGGCGCAATCCATGATCTGGGAGAAGGCAAGCTCAGAGCAGTGCCTCATGCAAACAGGCAGAGGTCAGCTCAGAGGGTGGGTCATTTCATACATCTCTGCATTCTGAAGTTGATTGAAAGATCTAGGTTTCCTTGGTAATCTGGTGCAGGTAAATAGTCTGTTCCGTGAAGGCGACTCATTGAGCGGTCAGAACAGTAAGTCCTGCAGAGATAGAGATAGGGCTTCCAAGGTAGCCTTTCATGCAGACTTGGGCTGTATCAATGGAAGCCTCCCATCAAAATATAATCACAAGATGTCATAGTCCCGCTGCTTTCCACATGGATCAGACCCCACCTGATTCCTGCATGCAGTTCTGGAGGCCTCACTTCAAAAAGGACATGGGCAAAATGGAGAGGGTGCAGTCTGAGGCATTTTGGAATGTGCAGTCTGGAGAAGAGGAGGTTGAGAGGGGACATGTTTGCTCTCTTGAAGTATTGAAGGGTTGTCACTTGGAGGAGGTCAGGAAGAGATTCCCGTTGGCAGCAGAGGCAAGAATCTGAAGTAATGGGTTTAAACTCTGTGGAGAACCGTACCAGATAGATAACTGGGGGGAAAAATACACAGTTGGAGTAGTTCAGCAGAGGACTGAGCTGCCTATGGAGGTGGTGATCTCCCTCTAACTGGCGGTCTTTAAGCAGCAGCTGGACAGATCCTTATCCTGGATGCTTGAGACTGATCCTGGACAAGAGGGCCTCTGTGTCCCCTTCTAACTCTATGATTCGATGCCTCATGATGTCTGCCCCTGCTGTTCTGTGCTATGTTTATGGTGGCGCGCTCAAATCCTGACCCAAGGCCTTGTTTTCCTTCTCTCTCACTTGCCTTGAGAGTGTCAGGAAGCCATCCTGCTCGCCGCCCGCCTCACACACACAGGACTTTGTGGTCCCACAAGTCCCTCGGTCTCTGGTGGACGTTTTTGAGAACGGCAACTGGACTCTGGAAGACCCCTCTCCAGGATGCGAGTGCAGTTCCCAGGTGTCTCGGAAAATGCTACCCGATTGCCCCGCTGCGGCCGGAGGGCTGCCACCCCCTCAGGTAAACCATGAGCGTGAGCCTTCGTGAGTCTCCTCTTACTTCTGCCACGAATGGTGCTCTGGGAGTCTTGCGTTTCCCTGTGTTTTATAAATCTTCATTGGTGGAGATAAGGAGGGCAGGACCACTCCAGCCAAGGTATTCTGCACCTGTGCCATCCAGACCTTCCTTCCATGGCCATTTATTTATTTATTAGTTGCCTTCCTCCCTGGTGGAACTCAAGACTGCTTACAGCATAAGAACAACATAAGAACAACTATAAAAAACATAGTAAAAGCAATGACAGTTAAGCAACTATGATGAAGAAACATAAAAATGCAGATCTAAAAACTGTCTTCAGCTGCCTCCTGCAGTGAGGGGGCCAGACGCAGCTCCCTGAGAAGTTTGTTCCATCACTGTGGAACTGCCACCAAAAAGACCATCTCTTGTTTAGTCACTAGTTGAGCATCTTTGGTCAGTGGAACAGCCAAGCGGACCTCTCCAAGAGATCTTAGTTTCTGGGCAGGAACAGATGAGAGAAGAAGACCCTTCAGATGCCCCAGTCTCAAGTCATGTAGCACCATTGTGGAGGTTGTCTCGTCTGCCTTTGGTGACCCCATGGTGCCTCCGTGTTCCAGATGCAGACGGATACCGGTAACATCCTGCAGAACCTCACTGGAAGGAACATTTCAGATTTCCTGGTGAAGACATACAGCAGAATGATTCGCAAAGGGTGAGCATACCCCCTGGCCCTTCATGGTGGGCAGGCCACAGTTAGGATCACAACTGTTTGCAAACAAAAGCATCTTTTCACCCCAGTAATAAGGAAGTGGGAGTTTTAAAACAAAACACCCTTGGTGGTAGATGCCCCCTGAGGAGAGAGATTCTTTCCTGTGTGAGAAACATGGTAGCAATGCCTCTTGTAGACCAGGTGGTAATCCTGTTTTGGGATTGGACCACTTTAGGAAACAAAATGTCTTGGCAAGAGAAAAGGGGTTCTAGACAAATGTTCTCTTCAACAGATTTAGGATTATGGAAGACCAGTATATTTTGAGAACCCCCCCCCCCACACACACACACACACACAAAGACAATGTTTGTGCTTTACTTGTAACTGGTACAGTCCAGAAACCAGGGCCCATTCCACACACGTTGGATAATGCACTTTCAATGTGCTTTTGCAGCTGGATTTTCCAGTGCAGAACATGATAATCTACTTCTACAGTGCATTGAAAGTGCATTATCCAACGTGTGCGGAATGGACCCTGGTTACCCCTCAGTTCCATTTTATGGGGCTTTTGAAGAGACATTCCTCCTTCTCTTGCTCAAGAGGGTGAATCTCCCTTTGGGCATCCTGTAGAAACAAAAGAGTGTGCTTCGTGTCTTCCAAAATTAGGAACAAAATAAATTCTGGCAACTGAATTAGTAGACCAAAGTTTCCATGGATAATGGGCTAGGGTTTCATGAATCAGCTGGCAACCTGGCGGATGGCCCTGCTGCTTGATAATCTCTCTGTTTGGGCCTGACATGACCTTGCATGCATTCCTGCATGACCATTTGTCTCATTGTGCAGACTTCATTTTGACATCCTCTTGTCTTCATTTCTCTCTCTTTAAAAAACTCTTTTAGGTTAAAAACCAAGAAATGGGTAAATGAACAGCGGTAAGATATCTTTTAGTTTGTTCCTAAAATGAATGTTTTTCTCGACGGGTGATCTGGCATGTTTTGCGTGTTAGTGGTTCAGCTCTCATTAGCAACTGCTTTGGTTCTTCTGCAAGAATCTTAGGAGGTATAACTCTTGGCTTTCTTTTTGAGGGATATTGTGAGGTTTCTGTGGGTGGCCCATTTCATGAATCTTTGACGGTTCAAAAAATCAAGTTTAATAAGTAAGTAAACCAGAACAATATCTTGCCAGAACTGGCCAAAAGCAATACAGATCCTGCATATATCCCATGAGCCATGCCCCCCCGCCTCCGGAATCCAATTGGCTCTATGGGTCTGTGGATGGGCAGAAATATGCCCGTCACCCACACGGGGGAGGGGGTGGTGTCCTGAGCCGGGCCTTCAGGGCATAGTGGTCTGACCATGGGATAGGATCAACCGCTAGCAGATCCACATCCACCCCAGCACAGAAAATCAGATCAAGTGTGTGGCCAAGCTGATGGGTGGGTCCGGTAACAAATTGGGAGAACCCTAATGCTGCCATGTTAGACACCAGGTCCGGAACAGACTCAGAGGAAGGCGGGTGAGCATGAACATTGAAGCCCCCCCAGGATTAAAAGCCATCATTGCTTCCAGGAGGCTCGACAGGCTAGTTGGGGGAGCATTTGGGTGGACAGTAAACCACGCAGATAATTCCTCCACCATATCACGCCCCACACTGATGCACTCCACCTCAACGATTGACAACATCAAGAGAGCCCTGTAGGAGAAATTCTTCTGGATCAGAATCGTCACTCTTTCTCCCCTACCATGGTGCTGAGACTGGTGAAGAACCGCAAACCCAGGTGGGGCCAGGTCTTTAAGAGGAACAGTCTCGCTCAGGTCTCTGTCACGCATGCCAGGTCGACTTCCTGCCCTGCAAAATAATCTCACAGAGTAGAGGATTTGTTGCTGATTGACCTGACATTGCACAGGACCAATGTCAGCTCCACCCTAATCTCTAACACCTCCTATCTGGGGATGGGATGGAGATAAGAAAGGCAGTGAGCTGATCCAGGCCAGATGTTCCAACAGCTGTGAGAGCCCTACAGTTGTGGGCTTATTGGACTGTAATTGCTCCCTGCCCTTTTCTTGTCAAATCTCCTCATCCTGCGATATCTATCTGGGCCCCTCCAGGTTTCCCCCAACTCAGGAAGTTCCCCGAGGAGCGGCTATCCCTAACCTCAAGCCCTACTCCCAATATCTGTACTAAACTAACCTATCCACCCCCATTACCACCCTAACCCAACAAAACCTCCCTCCCCATCCACCTAACAAACTACAGATATAAATAATCCCTGGACGGGAGGAGAAAATCCCAATTCTCCCTCACAGGTCTCTCTGGGAACTCCCCTCACCAGGGCCCATAAAGCTACCTAAAAATCCCACCCCCACTTCTCCCGGTCATCATCCATCCAATGCAGGGCTCCTCTGCTCCAGCCAACCCCTGCACAACCAAACACAGCACCAAATGGTCCAGGGGTGGGTACGGGAGTCTCTGACTTCCTGAAAAGGAATGTCCGGAGCTCGGGTAGCCGGTGCCTTCATGCTGACCCAGCATCTCCAGAGCTGGGAACTCAAGGGGCCTCGGTACTTGGGGGAGAAAGGGGACCCGGAGGGATGACCCTTTGGCATTGCAGGAGATGTTCTAGCGTTGTGCTCTTCCCCAATGTAGAGCGGCTTGGTCCTGCTGCCCTCTGCTGCTGTTCCTGCTACCTTGTGTTGACCCAATTACCCAGATCGGATGCTCCTGAGCTCAGGTGTTCCTGCCACACAAGGATACTCATCCCGGCAAGGCCTCCCGGGCTCCTCCTCATTCCACCACTGGCTAGTTGCCGCTCAGTTCTACATTTAACAGGAATGGGTCTCCATGCCTCCACTTTGTTTCTATTCTGTCCTTCCCCAGCGTTATTGTGGGTCAAATGGATTTTGGGTTGCTATTACCCCTAAAAGTCCCTCATGCTGGAGCTCACACCCCGTCATCTGTCCTCGCTACCATCCTTGCAATGAGGTCTTTGCTGTGATAATAAAATGGAGGAGCAGAGAATTAAGCAAGCTACTTTGGGTCCTCACTGATGTAATGATGAGAAAAGCCTGCATGCTATCCTTTGTTCGTGGGGCGGGCGGGATTAAAAGGTGATTGGCTGGGCACTCCCTCGCCCCGTTTCATGTTTGCTGGCATAAAATGCCCATTTGAATGCCTCTTCTGAGCCAAACGCGTGTGAAAGCCAGATCAAATGTCCATGTAAAATATGTGCTGAAATATTTTGGTGAGGGTTTTTTTTTTGAGGGGGGGGGGTGAAAAAATATAGGGGCAACGTCTGAAGAGAGGAAGAACAAACAAAATAGAGTACCTGTGCTCAGAGAATGAGAGAAATGGCAGAACAGAGTGGGTGCGTTTGTCTGGATGGCTGCTAAGTGTGTTGGAGAGGGCCACTCACCTGCACAGCCTGGAGGGAAATGGGTTCCTTCCTAGAAGCCATGCTACGGAGAAAGGTGTTACTAGCCCTTGTCTTGCCATTCGTGAACACACACGAGTGCTCATGAATCTGCCTTACAGCCCCTTGCTCCATTAAAGTCAGAATGGCCTACTCTCCAGGGTCTCAGGCAGAAATCTTTCCCACCACTGACTGCTTGGGCCTTTTAACTGGAGATGCTGGGCATTGAATCTGGGGCCTTCTGCATGCTGAGCAAAGGCTTTATGACCAGACTAAGAAAAGTGAAGGGAGCCTTCTGATGACTCAAAGCCCTTCCTTCCTCTGATCCCCCCAGGTACGGTGGGTTCTCTTTGGGTGCCCGCACCTTGCGGGCCCTGCCAACCCCCCAGGAGCTGAATGCCACTGTGAAGAACATCCGTGGCTTTCTCAGCATCACTGAGGTGAGGAGTGGTGTGGGAATAGCAGGGGAGGGGGGGCTAGAGCGATAAAAAGGACCTTCACATTGTTGACTTTCTCATACAAAGGGGTGTGAGGAAGGCCCCCCACAATTCTCTCCACTCTGCTCGTCCAACAGCAGTTTGGAATATGCTCTATTAGCTGCAGGACACAAAATGGATCAGCTGTGCATAACACCCTGAGTGGCCATATACATATGCTGAAGCGCATGGTGCGCTAGAGCAGGGGTAGTCAACCTGTGGTCCTCCCGATGTTCATGGACTACAATTCCATGATTGTAGTCCATGCACAACTGGAGGACCACAGGTTGACTACCCCTGCGCTAGACAAACACTGTGTGTTTTGTTTTTATTCCCTGCTTGGCAATTTATACCAAATTTAAAATTCTGACTTTGAAAAACTTGCACTGATGAACTTTTAACACAGCGAAATCTGACCGTGTGGGGTGCAGTGCTGTTCAAAGACCTTCATCCTTAGCCATCTGACCAATTAGAGTTATGCATGACCTCACTTCCTGGCATTTTTGTCGTTGGCTCCATCTCCTGGGGCAGCCATATTGTATTTGGCTCCGCCTCTTGTAGCAGCCATGTTGTAGTTGTGACCACCTCCCTGAGTCAGAATTCCCAAAGTGCACGCAGACTTGAAAATGTGGGGGACCCCTGCCTTAAGCCATCAGCTGAAGAGCTTCTGTACTTTGCTTTGTGGTGAGTCTCCCTACCACAGCTGCCCCTCTGTTTCCTTCAAAATACCTGGCTGAGCCTTAGAACATTCCATGATTCTCCCCTGCCATAGACAGGTAGAATATTTGTGAACATTCTTTGATATTATAAAAGCTTGTCCATGATTGAGGTGATGGCAGTGGAAATTACAATTAAGTTCTTAGCCTTGAGGTCGTTCAAGAGCTGGCTTGGTATCATGGTTAAGAGCAACAGCTTCTAATTGGTGAGCCAGGTTTGATTCCCCACTCCTCTGTAAGCAGCCAGCTGGGTGACCTTGGGTTAGTCACAGTCCTGTTAGAGCTGTTCTCACAGAGCAGTTCTGTCAGAGCCCACTTACCTCATAGGGTGTCTGTTGTGGGGAGAGGTAGGGAAGGTGATAGTAATCCACTTTGGGACTTCATCTGGTAGTGAAATAAAAACAACTAGAATAGTAAAAACAACTAGAATAGTATCGCAGAATCATAGAGTTGGAAGGGACCTTCAGGGCCATCTAGTCCAACCCCCTGCACAATGCAGGGACTCACAACTACCTGCCCACCCACAGTGATCCCAATTTCATGCCCAAATGATTCCCAGCACCAAACATTTCCAGAATGTTGCCTGGCCTGGAAGAAATTCACTTACTATCCCGCAGTGGCGATCAGCAATTTCCTGGGTATGCAAGGAAGGGCTCTTCTTGTTTCCTGATCTCTCTTCTCTAGACGTTTAAAATCTGATGTTCAAGTGTCTAGTTCTCACCAAGTTGTTTCCTAATATTTTTTAACCTTTAGGGAAGTTCTCTGGACAGGCTTTTGAGCAACCTTAGTAGCTTCATTGATGGATTGGAGTCTTCTGAGAATGTCAAGGTTTGTTTTTGAAGTTTATAAAAGGGGTTGAAAATAAGACCAGCCAATACTGTAATGTCCTTGAATAGATCTCTGGTGTGGCTCTTTTCTAGAATACAGGGATAAAATTTCAAGTACGATAGCACTTAAAAGCTAACCAATGTTTCCAGGATATTAGCTTTTCTGAGTCCATATACTTGGACTCACAAAACTTTATGCCCTTGAAAATTGTGTGGGTTTTTAAATGCTAAACTGGATCCCCATTTGAAAGTGTAGGGTTGGAAGAATTGCAGGAAATGGTGACTCAAATGATCCATGTGCTTATTTTCTGCAGAAAATCTAAAGAATTTGAAGGCCTTTATTTTATTCTTTGTTTTATATCCCGCCCCTCCCAGCAATGCCAACTACAGAGAAAAATGGGTGGGGGACACACACACACACATCATGTGCATGTATGAAATGCTGTAAAGTCACAGCCAATTTATGGCGACCCCAGCAAGGGGCTTTCATGGCAAGTGAGAAGGGGGAGGAGGTACAGTTGCCTTTCTCTGAAGAGCCCTCCTTGGTGGTCTCGTTTCCAAGTACCAACCCGGCTTAGTTTCAGGGATCTGACAATATTTTTTATTAATTCAATTATTATATTTATATACTGCCTTCCCCGAAGGCTCAGGGCGGTTTACATAGAACAGGAACAATTGTTGTTGTTGTTAGGTGCGAAGTCGTGTCCGACCCATCGTGGCCCCATGGACAATGATCCTCCAGGCCTTCCTGTCCTCTACCATTCCCCGGAGTCCATTTAAGTTTGCACCGACTGCTTCAGTGGCTCCATCCAGCCACCTCATTCTCTGTCGTCCCCTTCTTCTTTTGCCCTCGATCGCTCCCAGCATTAGGCTCTTCTCCAGGGAGTCCTTCCTTCTCAGGAGGTGGCCAAAGTATTTGAGCTTCATGTTTTGAGTGGCATAGGAGGGAGGGGGTGGCGCTGGCAGTGGCACATAACCCAGCACCCGCACGCAGGCGCTGGCTGCCTCTGGCTTGAAGCACACTAAAGCACGTAAGCCTAGTTCAGGGGTAATCGAACTGCGGCCCTCCAGATGCCCATGGACTATAATTCCCATGAGCCCCTGCCAGTGAATTTGTGGTGCTCAACTGCCACGAGTTACAGTGATGGCCTCTGTTTTGATGGCTTGAAAAGGGAGACATATCCATGGAGGAGAGAGGTCTGTCAGTGAAGGGCTCGGTGGAGACAGCTGACCTCCAGGTCTTAGATGCTAAGCACAGAGGTTACCTTCTTCCTGAGCATCCTCGGAACATTTGGTTGATCACCAAAGCAAACCGGGCAAAGGCCCAAATAAGATACCTGGTCCAATCTGCTTGCATTCTTCTTAAAGGGGTTCTGGACTATTTCTTGCATGGGGGGCTGGGGAGTCTTGTGGTAGCCATGTTATAGTTGTGACCACCACCCTATGTCAGAATTCCCAAGATGCCTTCCCATATCAGTCCTTGTGGGCAGAACACAGTCATGGTCTCCAACATTGCGAACGCAGTGCTGTTTTCCCATGTTTCTATCCCAGGTCTGGTTCAACAACAAGGGCTGGCACGCCATGGTGTCTTTCGTCAATGTGATCAATAACGGCCTCCTCCGGGCCAATCTGCCTGCAGGCGCAGACCATACGCAGTACAGTATCACAACGATTAACCACCCCCTCAACATGACCAAAGAGCAGCTGTCGGAGGCAGCCCTGTGAGTACTTTCTGGTTGTGCATGAATCTCTCTGATCCCTCCCTGCAAACCGCTTCGTTGTGGTGTCACAGAACTTTCATAAACATTTCAGAAACATAAACTTTGTGGGATGAGGAGCAAGAAAGAATTGCCTGAGAATCTGGAAATCAGTGCTGCTTCGGGGGTTGGGGAAGGAGGAAGTGAGAGTGTCAAAAGTCTGTAGCCCTGTCTTGTAGAATTGATTGCCCTAGTTGTGAGTTTGTAGCAGTTTTAGTTTGGAATTTTGGCTCTGGTGCATTAATCTGTGGGAACTGTTCTCTCTCCCCTCCTCTTCTCCCCCCCCCCCGTCCCCCCCGATCTTAGGCCATGAGGTACTGGTAATGTTTTTCCAGCTTGGCTGAGGAGGTGGCATCTGGAGAGTTCCGCACCCAAATGGGCAGGGGATTGGATGTTAAAACAGTAACAGATTCAGGGTAGTTAGTCTTAGCAAAGGCTTTGAGACGGAAGCATCATTATAGCTTCAGTAAAGAGGTTTTCTTCAAGCCTGCTTATTGGGAGCAATCGGCTGGACTCTCACAGAGAAGTCATCTCTGAAAGATATGCCCCCCTGAAAGATTAGGAGGCAGGAAGGGCCAAAGTGGGTGGGAAGCTTGTCTATCAAAGAGGTCAGGGTTCTCTCTTCCTCTACCTGGGCTCTACCCCGCCCCAATGTGCTTCCTGTGGCTGTCATGGCACCTGCTGGCTCCTTTCCTGGTACCCACCAAGTGTTTTTGAGCAATGCGTGGGGCTGATGGGGCTTCTGCCCAGCAGGGCTCCTAATTGGCTACTGGAGAGCCATTTGCCTCTGCAGATTAAATTAGCATCAGTTTGGCAGCGACTGCAACCACAGTGTTTGTTTTATTTTAATTATTGCTTTTGTCCCGTGTTTGGGCTTCCACTTCCTGTGGCCCCCATTTTGTGATTGGCCCCGCCTCCCATGGCAGCCATTTTGTGGCAGCGCCCACCACCCTGTGTCAGAATTCCAACGGTGCACACATGATCAAAAACGTAGGGGACTTCTAGTCTTCCTTAATTTTTCCTATAGTCCTGTGAGGTAGATCAGACAGAAAGAGAGGGGGTGGCCTGGCCCCAAGGCACTCCGTGGCCTTCTGTGGCCCACTGGGACTCCAACCCAGTCATGAATCAGACTGGCTAACCCGCACGCCACCCTGGCTTGTGTTGCTCATAGGCCCGTGTCTTTTCCAGGATGGCTACCTCAGTTGATGTGCTGGTCTCCATCTGCGTGATGTTCGCCCTATCCTTCGTTCCCGCCAGCTTTGTCCTCTTCCTCATTGAGGAGCGGGTCAGCAACGCCAAGCACCTGCAGATTGTCAGCGGCATGAAGCCCAGCATCTATTGGCTGGGTAACTTTGCTTGGGACATGGTGAGCTGTGCGGACGGGCCAGGGCTCAAACTGGGAGTGGTCCCCCTTCTGCTGGGAGCCTATCTCTCAGACCTGGACCTAGCCAGAACGATCAATGTGATGGTCACCTCCAGTTTAGGCTTCTGCAACTCCTTCTACGCAGGGCTGCTCTTGAGACTTCTCTGGAAACTCCAGCAGGTGCAAAATGCTGTGGTCCAAGAACTGACAGAGACTCACTGGAGAGCACATTTAGCACCAGTGCTCTCTCAGCTGTGTTGGCTCCAGATTGAAGACTGAATAAGGCAGGGGTAGTCAACCTGTGGCCCTCCAGATGTCCATGGACTACAATTCCCATGAGCCCCTGCCAGCAAATGCTGGCAGGGGCTCATGGGAATTGTAGTCCATGGACATCTGGAGGACCACAGGTTGACTACTCCTGGAATAAGGTTCAAGGTGCTAGCCCTAAATGATCTGGGACTGGCATCTCTACAGGAACATTTCTTCCCTCATATTCCCCCAAGAATACTAAGATCTGCAGAACAACATCTGCTCAGTCACCCCACCCCAAAGGAAGCGCCCTGACCAAGGCCAGGGCCTTTTCAACCCTGCTTTAGTGTGGTGAGATGCGCTCCCAAGAGAGATCTGGATCCTGTGGGACCTAAACCAGTTCCGCAGGGCCTCTAAGACGAAGCTCTTCTACCAGGCCCAAAATAACAGCCACCAAACACAGCTAGCCTATCCATCAAGAGAGAGGAAGGTCAGCTCCTGATCCACAAACCCCCCTGTCTGGACAATTAGACCATAATTAATAATGTTTTTAATCTATTGTGTCTCATGTTTGAGTGTATGTCGTTACCACCCTGAGCAATTCTGGAAGGGAAGGCTAAAAATAAAATTTTATTATATGATGATGATGATTTCTGTGAATCTGCTCTTGGCCCCCCAGAGAAGAGCTGACCTCCCCTCCCCTCTACCCTGCAGGGCAATTATCTCGTCCCAGCTGTCCTGGTAGTCTTCATCTTCATCTGCTTCCAGCAGAAGTCCTATGTGTCCCCAGCAAACCTCCCCACCCTGATTCTTCTGCTCCTTCTCTACGGGTAAGGCCCAGGCAATGGGGGATCATGGGGCAGGCAAAAGCTAAAGAGGGTGTGTGGCTGGCCAACCAAAAGAGTGAAGTGGGGCAGAGGCTCTGGGAAAGAGACCCCCGCCCTTCTCTTGTGCGTGCCTGGTGTCACAGAGAAGGGAGCAGACCATGCCTACCTTACCAGCAGAGCTCCAAGAAGCACGGAAAAGCTGGACTTTGGTGGACAATGGGAGCTTGTCCCGAAGACAAGACCCCTCTGCATGATGTCCCAGGAGCTTCTGGGGAGTGGGGACTGCCCTTCTCTCAGCAGGGCTAGGTTCTGTTCAGGGCTGCAGGCCTCTGCCCAGCTGTGCCCCTTCTTCTTGTTTGCTCCAGCAGTGGTTAATGACTCTGGCACATTCTGTGTTGCCAAGAGAGCTAACAGAAGAACCTCAGGTTAACAGAAGAACCTCAGAAGAGCCTTGCTGGATCAGACCAGGGGTCTGTCTAGTCCAGCCTTGTGTCTCAGGTGGTGGTCACCCACAGGGAAAAGAGGCTGAGGAGTTCCCCTCCTGGCTCTGGGATTCAGAGGCCTACTTCCTCTGAACATGGCAAGTAGCCATGGACAGACCTCTCCTCCATGAATCAATCTAATCCCCTTTCAAAGTTGACTGTAGAGAGGATAGGGAAATTAAATCCTTTCCTGCTGGAGGCCATAAGTGCTTGGGGAAGGGGACTCTGAGAGTAAGGTAGCCCACCCACCAAATTAAAGCCAAACAAAACCTTGGGGTCTGAGAGAGCCGACAGCTGGTCAGGAGTTAGAACCGGGGCAGAGCCCTTTGCTGTGGGGCACTGCCTGGAGGCAGAGTCCATCCCCAAAGCCGTGTCAAGGCACACAGCTAAGGGGGCAAGAATGTGGTTTTGCCACAGTGATCCATGCTACGGTCACCTCCAGACCAAGCCACTGGCCATGCGGTCTAGGCGGGAACTGGGGAAGCTTTGGGTGATCCAGAATGACAGGCTCATCTTGGCCTACTCGTCTTGAGGCAACTGTGCTGGTTGCCAATTGCTTTCTGGACCAGATTCAAGGTGCTGGTGGTAGCCTTTCAAATGGCCTGTCTCCTGGTATAGCGCCCCCTCCCACGCCACACCATTTCTTGGTCCTCAAGAATAGCGGTCCCCAACCTTTCTCAGGTCAGGGACCACCTCCGGAGTGAGGGAAGAGCCGACGGCCCAGGTGCTGCAAATACGCAAACGAGCAATTGCCGCGCATGCGTGTTTTTGCCACCAGGTGGCGCTAACGCGCACGCGCGGCAACTGTGCGTGCGTGTTTTCGCCACTAGGGGGCGCTAACGCACATGTGCGGCAACAGCGCGCATGCGCGTTTGCATCACCACCATGCTGCCGGCTGCGCCTGCCTCTTCCCTTCCTTCTTGCTGCTGGTGGGGGAAGGCAGGCGTGGCTGGCGGAGGCCCGGTACCGTGGCCTTTGCGGCCCACCACCGGGCCACGGACCGGGGGTTGATGACCCCTGCTCAAGAAGGCTGTCTTGCTTTGATGGGGCGAGGGCTTTTCCTGTCATAGCCTCATCCTGGCAGAGTGCCTTATCTGAGGAGACGGGTGCCCTGCAATGCCTGCAAGACAGAAGGATTCCAGCAGACCTTTAGGCGAACCATTTATTTCCTGCAGTTATTGCTCTGCCAGATACGGTCTCTTCCCAGGTGTGAGCTCTTCCCATGTCAAGATTATAACTGTTCCCACCATTTTAATGTTGGTTCCGTTTTATGGCTGTGAGCTCCAGAATGCTGTATCCACAGCAACGGGTCGGTCATAGGAGCCAGGGCCTGTGATTGGCCAGCCCCAGCTGCTTGGGAGGGAATATGACTGGCCGTGGGCTGGAGGGTTCAGTTCTGCCTGAGCCCGGTCAGGGAGAGTTCTGGTCCAGAACCTTCGCTGAAAAACTGCAGGGAGAGCACTGGGTTTTCGATAGAGAGCTGATCCACACAGAGTCAGGAGAATGATCCCAAGTTAGGCCAAACTGTGAGGTCAAGGGAAGAGAAAGTGGAACCCCCCCTGCCTAGTTGGTGAGGGAAAATCAAGGGTGTCTTTCCCAAGGTACAGGGGCCTGAGGTAGAGCTCTGTTGACCTCAGAAGGGAGTGGAGGACCAGCTTGTCCATGAAGGGAGGACATTAGGGCACCAGCGGAGAGAGAGGGAGGGTCCGTGGAACTCACCAAGTTCAAATAAATACAATAAGGAACCCTCTCCCTTGCAGAAGAATTTTAGCATCTGAAAGTAAAGCCTGTAAACACCTGAAAAGCTGATTCCTCATTCCAACCCCCCCCCCCCTGCTTCCCCTCTTCATAAAATAAATTTTTTATTAGTAAGAGGGTCTCAATGCCATTCTGACAAAGGGTTTGTTAAGAACCTTCCCAGAAGCTCCCAGGGCTGAGGGAAGCCCAAAGAGATCTGCTAGTGACTGGGTGGGACAGGGAGCTTAGTTTTGGAGGGAAAATGAACTCAGTGGTGGGGGAGAGGGCAGAGAGATATTCCATCATAATGGCTCAGTTGTGCGTCTTTTCAAGTCCTGTGAGCCACCCCGAAGCACTGCATTGTGGGAGAGGGGCGGAATAGAAGTCTTAATGCAATCGTGAATAAGTAGAAATAATAGGAACGGGTCAAACCCAGCCGGAATTGATAATACCTTGATTACAGAATCATAGGAACAGGTCAGATCCTAGCCCACCACACTGCACTAATTGATCTCTCCTTCTCCCTCAACCCCACCCCCCAGATGGTCCATCACCCCGCTCATGTATCCAGCGTCCTTCTTCTTCAGTGTCCCGAGCACGGCTTATGTGGCCCTGACGTGCATCAATCTCTTTATTGGCATCAACGGCAGTGTGGCTACTTTTGTCCTTGAACTCTTTAAAGATAAGGTGGGCTGTGGTACCTTTGAGGCTCCAAGCTGGGGGCAGAGGGAGGGGGAGGGGGTGGGGGCAGCAAACGCTGGCATGGGCCTCATGGGAATTGTAGTCCATGAACATCTGGAGGACCACAGGTTGACTACCCCTGAAAGGACAGATGAAAAACCTCTTAGACATTTATAGCCGTGGTTCAGTTTTAGAGTGTCTGGCATGCAGAAGGACCCAGGTTCAACCCCCAGCATCTCCAGTTAAAAGGACCTGATAGCTGGAGATGTGGAAGACCTATCTCTGCCTGACACCCCGGAGAGATGCTGCCATGTGGACCTTGATAAACCAAAGAACTGCTTCAGTAGAAGGCAGCTTCTTGTGTTTATATCATTCTTAACCTAGCCAACAGTTCAAATCTCGTCTTGTACTGGCCTCCCTTAATTCTGGACATGTGGAATGCTGCTGTGAATTTGGGTACTGAAGGTCAGGTCTCTTTCTCAAGAAATCCCAGTTCTAGAGTGCCTTTATATGGAAGGGTGATTCCATCGCAGCATGAAAGTAATTTACATTTTTACCTAGGTATGCTTTCCTTCCCCCCTCCCAACAAATCAGTTGGCTTCTGCAAGTGAGCCTGGCTAGATGCTGTTTAACCTGCTTGGTTTTGCAGTCTTCAGGATGGTCTTGTTTGCCTAGATCTGCCTTTTAACAATGGCCACATAACAACTGAACCAATCCTATAGATCAGCGGTCCCCGACCTTTCTGTGGTCAGGGACCACCTCCGGGGGTGAGGGGAGAGCCAATGGCCCGGGCGCCGCCGCACACGCGGCAGCTGCGCGCAAATGCACATACGCAGTTGCTGCACATGTGCGTTTTGCCACCAGGGGGCGCAAACACGCATGCGCAGCAGCTCCGCACATGCGCATTTGCGTCACCGGAATGCCGGCAGCTGCGCCTGCCTCTTCCCCTCCCTCTTGCTTCTCGCTGCGTGGGGGGGAGGCAGACGTGGCTGCCAGCAGCCCAGTACCGTGGCCTTTGTGGACCGGTACCGGGCCGCAGACCGGGGGTTGATGACCCCCGCTATAGATGTTTAATTTTTTAGAAAACCTGAAGGCAATGAGAGTAGGGAGAGTCATCTGACCCCAATGAGGGATCTGGTTCATCTGGGGGCGAGGACAGACACACAGCAAGCCTTGGTGTTCCTGCCCCTTGAATAACAGAACAATATAATCAGCCTGATTTGGGATCCCATGGTCCCTATCATGCACCTGGCAATGGTGCAGGGTCTTCTAATCTCCACGGGAGGTGGTGTATTCTCCTTCTTTGGAAGTTTTTAAGCAGAGGCTAGATATGCTGGTTTTATGAAATTAGGCAGTTTGTGAGTGGGTGGGCAGGAAGGGATGTGCCAGTGTTTGTCTCTTGTGGACCTTCCTTGCATACCCAAGGAACTGCTGATTGCCACTGTGGGATGGTAGTTGAATTATTATTATTATTATTATTATTATTATTATTATTATTATTATTATTATTATTGAATTTATTACCCGCCACTCCCTTGCGGCTCGTGGCGGGTTACAACAGTATAAAACCCCATAAAATACATTAAAAACCAATTAACATATTAACATACATTAAAAACCAATTAACAGGCTGGATTCTGGAGATTTTTGGTGGCGGTGGGGGTGGGGAATACTTGGACATGAAATTGGGGTCACTTTGGGTAGTCAGGTAGTTCCTGCATTATGTAGGGGGTTGGAGTAGATGACCCTAGAGGTCCCTTCCAACTCTATGATTCAATGACATGATTCTGTGGGCCTGTTGTACTCCAGACCTTTGCAGTGGACTCTTCTACTGTATCAGAAAGTGATAGCCTAGAAGGTGCACGAGGTGATCCTATTGTTGTTGGGTCTCAAGAACCAGCTCCATTGGCTGATACTTCCCAGCAATCTGTCAAAGGAGACATTGTTCCTAGAACAGGATCAAGTGGTAGTCACTGCAGATGCCAGCAAGAGGTGCTGGGGGGCACACTGATGCGGCCTCTCTGCCCAGGGGCAGTGGACTCAGGCCAAAGTGAGACACGGTATCAACTGGTTAGAATTGTGAGTTGCTTGGAGGGTGCTAAGGGCCTTCCACCAGTGACAACAACAGAGTCGTCATGTTCTGGTGCGAACCGACAATATGTCCACGAGGGCTCACATCAACCTCTAGGGTGGTATGAGGTCAAGGACACTGAGAAGGCAACAAAGCTTCTTCAGTGGGTGTAAGCAAACCTCTCAGGCCACAGGGCAGAACATCTCAGAGGAATAACCAATGTGCAAGTGGACTGAGCAGATCCAGGGAAATGGAGACTGAATCTCAACGTTCTTCAACTCATGGTGGCACATTTAGGTCACCCATGTTTCAATCTGATGGCCTTGGTAGACAATTGAAAGGTACCCCAATGCGTATCAAGGTTCCACAGCCCACTGGTGGTGGGCCATTGCAGCTCCTGTGCACATTTCCTCCCATTCTGTTCAACAGCCACCTGGTCAAGGTTGGAGCAGCTGCCAAAATAGGCTGCAGCGGGTCTTATGTGGGGGGGGGGAGGGATGAAGCCAGATTGCACTTCTCTCTTTGTGGATAATCACAGAAGGCTCTTTGGCATCTCTTTGGGGGTTTTGGAGCAGGAACTGAACGACATCAACGTCATCCTGAAGAAGGTCTTCCTGGTCTTTCCCCACTTCTGCCTGGGCCGGGGGTTGATTGACATGGTAAAGAACCAAGCCATGGCTGACGCCTTTGAGAGGTTCGGTGAGTGATAGTGAAGATCGACAGATGTTGGTTGGGACCTTGCTTGCCACAACAGGTTCAGCATCTTCTCTGTGGAATAAATTTTGTGCTGAGTGATTCTCTTCTTTCCTCCATTGGCACCCTCTCCCTGGGCATGGTCTGAGCAGCCCTGCCCCTTTTATGCATGCAAAATGCCCTCAGCCCTTCTTGGAATCCCTGAACCCAAAACAGCTGGTTCCTATGCAGGATGATGCTTAGGCATTCTGTAGAGCAGGGACTACAATTACCATGCTCATAGTAACTGTTGTCCATGAACAACTGGAGAGCCATAGTTGGCCACCCCTGCCTTGGAGCCTTGTGTGATGCAGTCGTCATGACAACCCTGTCAGGAATGCCAAGAACATCCATCCATCTATTGTGGATGGGAAGACGATGGCAGGATCCCTTCCCAGGGGCATCCACCTCACAAGTTCATGCCAGTGGTGAGTTTGGAACCAGTCACATCCCAGATCACACTCCGTTCTCTCTGTGCTCCTGCAATGTCCAGCCATCTTGACTGTTTTTGAACGGACCACTTGTGCACAATCTTGCGACCCTGAGGCTCACAGCAGAATATTTCCTTCCCTCTGCAGAATAAAACCCCACCACTGAATATTAAAGACACAGAGAAGGAGGAGGCATGTCAGAGCATTTGGTGTATTGTCGTTTTACCGCGTTTAGAACTGATGTCATCATGTTGTAAACCGTCCCAAGCCTGGCCACAGAGAGGGGTGGTGTATAAATTTAAGAATAAATAAATAATAAATAAAAAAAATTTTAAGTTTTTAAAATCACCTTGTTTATGTTCTCAACTGGCTTACTGAAAATCTGCCCTCACCTTTTGTTTCTCCCTCCCCCCCTCAGGTGAGAAGCATTATGTTTCCCCACTCAGCTGGGACCTGGCTGGGAAAAACCTCTTTGCCATGGCCGTGGAGGGGTTCGTCTTTTTCCTCTTCACCATCCTTGTGCAGTACAAATTCTTCATCCACCTCCGGTAAGAGCCGTGTGTATGCAGCAGCCAGACAGGTTAGTGGGGGAGCAGCTTGTGCATGGCAGGCAGAGTCATTAAGGGGGTGCAAAAACAAAGGTGCTCCTTTGTTTCTCTGTCGAAGGTTGATATTTGAGTTCAGCAGCACCATTAAGATCAACAAAGTTTTATTCAAGGCATGTGTTTTCATGGACACAAAAGCTTATCTGTAACATAAATAAAATGGGACAGGATGGTGGGAGGAGCTTGTACTCCGTTCAACAAATGGCCAATCAGGTAGGCTGTCCTACCCATGGCTGCCTCCTCCTCCAACTTCTTCCAGCAGGAAGAAGTGTCACCCCACTCTACTGGCTTGACTCCAGAAGGGGAGCCAGCCAGTGAGTGGGAGCCTTGCCAGAGGTCTCCTGCCCACCTGGTCACCTGCCTACTCATCAACCAATGGCCACTGCTGCCACACTGGCCAGGGATGTAGATGTTTCCCTGCTCCACACAGATGCTCTCAGCTGCAGCCACAACCTATCCATGTATGTGTGTGCGTGAGGGGGAGATGCCCTGTATCCACTCACCTTCCCATACCCCGAGGCACCTCCCAGCCCTAACATATGAGTGACTTTACGGGGTGGGTTGGGCTCCCAGTGAATCGCAGAGCCTAGGCCACCTGTCAGAAACCTCCATGTATTTCTGCCATGATTATATCTCTGTAGTGATTTAGTGTGTCTATCCAGCCTGACTTGTATGCCCTGATGTAACCCAGATGCTTTTGTTTGACACCCCAAGGTTGATTTCCTGCTGTTGTATTTTATGCAGACCAACCTCCCTAAACATTTCTCACCTCCTCTCCCTTCTTGCCCTCTATTCCCTCCCTGCTTTTTCCTTAGTTCCCACATCTTCCCATCCCTTGATGCGGGGATTGTTATCTCCATATTATGACTTCTTTTGAACTGTGCCTGGTTCGAGTTCCCAGGGGAGGGGGAGCCCCCTCAAGCCCTTACATTTCCACCCTATGCTTTGTGGGTCAGTTCTTACTATGCCCTCAACGTAGATGCTTGCATTTCTGATAAAGAAACATTAATTCAAAGAGTTTGCTTATTTAGAACCGAAGCCTCTAATAGCACCAAAGGCCTCCCGTTCTCACTGAACAGAGCAGTGCTGCTGCCATGCCACCAGGGACAAGGGTGCTTCCCAGCCCCAGACTTTCACAGTGGCCTGCCTCCAATTCCCAGCCTGCCGGGAACCCCTGCCATTCTGCCCGAAGGACCAGATTCTGCCATTCCAGGCTCTCCATTTCCCACTGCAGTGGGGGTGGGGGGCCAGGCATCTCAAGGGACTCATAGGGCCCTCAGCAGCCTTGGAGCACTCCTCTGCATGCCCTCCCAAATGGGGGGAATGGGGGACTCTCCCTTCCTTTCTCCCTTCCTCCCTTTCCTTTCAGTCTGTTTTGTTCTTCCTGTTGTTTTCCCTTTCTTATTTTCTCATTCTTTTTTTCTCTTTCTCTGCCTTCCTTTCCCCCTCCTTCCTTTACCCCCTCTCCATCCTTCACTCCTTCCTTCCTTTCCCTACCTGGAGGTCCTAGAGCCCCTCTCTTTTTTGAGGAAAGGTAGGGGTGGGATTGGCGAACACAGGATGCAGACAGCAAATTGTGCTGGGCGCTGACCCATACTCCTCTCCCTCCAGTCCTTTCCCCGTCAAGCTCCCTCCACTGGCAGAGGAAGATGAGGACGTGGCCAAAGAACGGAAGCGGATTATGAACAGGATGCACCAGCGGGACATTTTGGTGCTCCGAGATCTGACAAAGGTGATGCTGCTGGCATTGGGATTAGCAGGCACTCAGCAGAGATTTCTTTTTCTTAATCTGATCAGTTGAAAAAAAACGAAGGTTGTTCAGTGAGCAAAGCCAGGGCAGCTTACTTGTGGCGCTGGACAGAGTGTTGGGGAGGGGAGCTGCTCATGTGTGTGAAGTGGACCATCGAGTTGTAGCTGATGTATGACGCCTCCTGGAGGGCTTTCAATGCAAGAGATGTTCAGAGGAGGTCTGCCCTGGCCTGCCTCTGTATGAGCAACCCAGGTCCAACCTCCTTGGTGGTCTCCCATCCAAATAAAAAAACAGATGCTTAGATGCTGAGATCTCAAGAGATGAGGCTAACCTGGGCCACCCAGGTCAAGGAAAGTGATGCTCAGAGGAGGTTTGCCCTGGCCTGTCTCTATGCAACACATGCTGCTTAGGGTTTCCAGATATTACTTTAATTATTTTAACACCACTACCACTCCCCCCCCCCCAGCTTAAAATATCTGTCCCTCCACATACACCCTGTGGTGCACCTGGTGCTCCCCTCTTCGGTTTTATTCTCACAAGCATTCGGTGAAGCTGGTAAGATGTTTAATGGCCAAGCTGGGGTTTGAACCCCAGCCCCACTGTGGCTCTTGGGATCCACTGCAGTGCTGAGTCTGGGGCCAAATCTACCCACAAGCAGGTTTCTCTGGTGCAGCAAACAAGAAGAGTGGACTGAAACTTTATTCCCTCCCCCCCAGCCCCGAAATTCATTTTTTTTAAAGAAAAGCACTTCCACGTTGCCACAACATATATGCATCTTTAATTAAATCAACACTGCCCTTTTGCTATGGAGGAACGCCAGAATGATACAGCATTCCATCCCAGAGCCAGAGCCAGCTTGGTGTAGTAACATCAGGGCTCTCTTGACCTCACCTACCTCACAGGGTGTCTGTTGTGGGGGGAGGAAGGGAAGGTGAATGTAAGCCGCTTTGAGACTCCTTCCGGTAGGGAAAAGTGGCATATAAGAATCAACTCTTCTTCAGTAATCTCAGGGATCTCTCAGCCTCATCCAAGAAGAAGAAGAAGAAGAAGAAGAAGAAGAAGAAGAAGAAGAAGAAGAAGAAGAAGAAGAAGAAGAAGAAGAAGAAGAAGAAGAAGAAGAAGAAGAAGAAGAAGAAGAAGAAGAAGAAGAAGAAGAAGAAGAAGAAGAAGAAGAAGAAGAAGAAGAAGAATTGATTCTTATATGCCACTTTTCTCTACCTGAAAGTGTCTCAAAGCGGCTTTGTAAGACACTTGGACTGTTTATGCAGTGGAGGTTTCATGCTGGGCTGCAGGCTGGTGTGCCTCATCCACCCTCATCCAAAGTATTTTTTTGTACTTTATTTCTTGGTGGATTTTGGAACCGCTGCACATTGTCCCTGGAGGCCAATAAGACATTTTAAGCTACTGATAGGCTTAAAAACAAGCTGCTCAGGCCCCCTGGAAGTTTGGGAGATAACCCCCCCCCCCTTTCCAAGTTCATTTCCCACATCCAGAAGATGCAAACAAGACTGTTTTTGCCTCTCCCAGTTGTGAGAAGGCTGAACAGGTAACTAAAGCCCAAAAATACATTTTGTGCTAATGGGAGACTTAAAAACAACGTGTACACATGGCTCAATGACCTGGAGAAAGCCACTAGATCACCTGCCTGCCCCTCCCCCTCCCCTTTCCCAGCTCATTTTCCACCTCCACAAAACAGAAACGGGGCTGTGTTCTGCCTGCCTGGTCCTCAGATGACCGTGGACACTTTAAAGAAGATTTTATTTCACCTTGGATAATGTAGGTTTGCAGTCCCCACTGCAACACAGGTCGCGCCATTTTTAAAAAGATAAAATTATTCAAAGCAAGAAATGGAGACGGGAGGGCGGGACCAAGGAAACAAAGTTTTCTGCATTTATCGCATTGCACTTATAAAAAGGCCCAATGACAACCGAGCGGCTGGACAGCCTCAGGAAGTTGGCAATGTCATGTGGAGGAGCCTGAATATGCCGCCAACATCCGGAGGCTGTGCAGCTATATTTTGCACGTGCGGAAATGCCCTGATTTATTGTATACAGCCACTTAAACAGTCAAAAGGAGCCCCAGAGGAAAAAACTCGTTTTCAACCACTATCTTCATCAGTGGCTCTTAACATTGAACTTTGAATGATAGAACACCCCAAAACATCCACTGGACCTGTAAAAGGTTCCTAATTTCTAATTGTGTATTGGAGATCATGTGGACATAGACCTACGATTCTGGTCCTCTCTGTGGTGCAGCAGGACTCAGAAATGTGTGCTCACCACAGCAATCCCATTTGCCTCTTCTGCTTCAATCCAGGGCATTAGATAGGGGTGGGCCTGTGGCTCAGTGGTAAAGCCTCTGCTTGGCATGCAGAAGGTCCCAGGTTCAGCCTCTCCCCTCCACCTCCCCAGTTAAAAGGACCAGGTAGGAGGTGCTGGCGAAGTCGAGATCCTGGGGAGTTCCTGCTAGTCAGACTAGACCACACTTGCCATAATGGACTGGCCGTCCAGCTCAGCGGGAAGGTCCTTCATGCATTCAAGGGCTCCCATGCGGAACGGAGCAGAGTTGTTTGTTGGTTGTTGGTTGATCAGCTGGGTCACCCTGTCTCTAGGTTTACCGGATGAACAAAAAGCCAGCCGTGGATCGCTTATGCGTGGGAATCCCTCCAGGAGAGGTAAGCTACCTGCCCTGACGGATCAAACCAGAGATGTTCAGAGGTGGTTTGCCATGGCCTGCCTCTGCGTTGTGTCTATGGGCTTCCACAGGGCTCTCCTGCCCAAATACTAACCAGGGCTGACCATGCTTAGCTTCCGAGATCTGTTGTTGTTGTTGTTGTTGTTGTTGTTGTTGTTGTTGTTGTTGTTGTTGTTGTTCTTCTTCTTCTTCTTCTTCTTCTTCTTCTTCTTCTTCTTCTTCTTGTTTGTATGTACATACGGTATCATACAGACAGACAGACAGACCTGGATAAGCATCTGAGATCTGCCAAGAGCAGGCTAGGCTGGCCCATCCAGGTCAGGGACTCAGTGCTGCTCGGGGTTGCAGTTCTGCTTGCACTGGACTGTGGGAGAGAGATCTTACTTTTGCCAGGGTGGAAGATGCTGAAAGTGACAAAATGGGCCGCGGCTTGTAGAGCCTTCTGCCACAAGGCAGTGGTTGGTTTCTAGGGTGTCCCAAAACCCTTCATTGCCCCATGAGATGATGGTGGGGGTGTGATGATGGAAAAGGGAGACCGAGAGTGTGGAGGCCTGTTTGCTCTCCTGCTGTTAACTCTTCCATCCCGACTCTGCAGTGCTTTGGCCTCCTGGGGGTGAACGGCGCTGGGAAAACGTCCACTTTCAAAATGCTGACTGGGGACTCCGAGGTGACCACAGGAGAAGCATTTCTGAAAGGCTATAGGTGAGTAGGGGCAACAGAGGGGTGGGGTGGGGTGATCCTCACATGTGGATATGGAGGGTTGGGTTTTGGAATGCTTTTGGTGGTTTGTTTGTTTTTTAATCCTCCCGGCAAACAGAAATCTAGAGAAGGAAGGTGGTTTCCTCTGACGTTTAGATTTCTCTTTTGTAAGGAGCGACGAGACATTCAAAGCTGGACTCGAGGCACTGCCATTCAGAGCCATTCCCCCTGTTGCCACCACTGCTCACGACCACCTTGTGCTTCTAGATGTAGGCGCCAGGTGTGAGGCCACCTTATCTATGAGCTGCGGCTCAGTGGGAGGGGTTGTGCTGTGTGGCAGAGGCCCTGGTTGGCATGTAGGTGCTTCTGGTTCACTCTCCAGCATCTCCAGTTAAAAGAACCAGGCGTGACGGGATGGAAAAGAAGGAACTGGCTTTTATACCCCACTTTTCACTGCCCGAAGGAGTCTCAGTGGCTTCCCTCCCGCTCCCCACAACAGACACCCTGTGAGGCAGGTAGGTCTGAAAGAGCTCTGACAGAAATGCTCTGTGAGAACAACTCTTAACGGACTGTGACTAGCCCAAAGACACCCAGCTGGCTGCATGGGGAGGCGTGGGGGATCAAACCCGCTCTTAACGGTGGGACCAAGCTGGCTCTCTGCCTGAGACCCTTGAGAGCTGCTACCAGTTTGAGTTGACCAGTGGTGGGCAAACTGCTGCTCTCCAGAGGTCCATAGACTACAATTCCCATTTGCTGGCAGGGGTTCATGGGAATTGTAGTCCATGGACCTCTGGAGGGCCACAGTTTGCCCACCCCTGGAGTAGACAATTCAGACTTCTATACGTACAGCAAAAGGCAGCATTCTGGGCGTGTGGGCCTGGCTTGCCCCAGTCGATAAATGGCAGCTGGGAAATGGTCAGCAAATGACACCTTGGCAATGTTTGCCAATGCCTTTAGTAGACATCAAGAGCCTCTTGTGGTGCAGAGTGGTAAGACAGCTGTCTGAAAGCTCTGCCCATGAGGCTGGGAGTTCAATCCCAGCAGCCAGCTCAAGGTTGACTCAGCCTTCCATCCTTCCGAGGTCGGTAAAATGAGTACCCAGCTGGCTGGGGGGTAAACGTTAATGACTGGGGAAGGCACTGGCAAACCACCCCGTATTGAGTCTGCCATGAAAACACTAGAGGGCGTCACCCCAAGGGTCAGACACGACTCGGTGCTTGCACAAGGGATACCTTTACCTTTACCTCAGTAGACATCTGTCAAGGTCACCTTCATAAACGGGCTGGAAGAATATCAAAGGCAGCTTGATGTGGCTCCCACGTTTGCAGCGAGGGACCCTGAATCCCTCTGCTATGAGTGGCATTGGCTGCTTTTAGAACTGTCAGCCACATTGGATGTGGCTGACCACAAATTGTTAGCACACTGCCTCGACGGGACGGGGTGCAGGGAGACAGCCTTGCAGTAGCTGCTCTCCTTCCTCCAGAACCTCACACAGAGGGCAGCAGTGGGAAAAAAGTTGTCATGCCCCTTTGTGCTCTCCATTGGGGTGCTGCAGGGGGGTGATAGTCTTCCCCACGCTTTTTAACATCTACCTGCGCTCTCTGGCACAGCTGGTCCAGAGTTTCAGGCTGCGTTGTCACCAGTACGCAGATGACACCCAGCTCTATCACCTGATGGACAGCCGGCCAGACTCCTCCCTGGAAAAAATTGCCAGATGTTTGGAGGCAGCGTCTGGATGGCTCGGGCAGAGTCGCCCGAAATGCAGCCCCTCCAAAGACGAAGGTCCTGTGTCTGGGTGGAAGGGGGCAGGACTAGGTAGCGCACTTACCTTTCCTGGATGGGGTGTAGCTTATGGCTATACCTACCGCCAGGAATTTTGGGGTAATCTTTTTTGCCTCCCTCTCAATGGAGGCTCAGATCATGAGGGTAGCCCAGGTGGAGTTTTACCATCTGCACCAAGCTAGGTTACTAGCGCCCTACCTGTCCCCAGAACACTTGGCCACAGTGATCCATGCAACAGTCACTTCTAGACGAGACTTCTGTAACTTGCTCTATGCGGACTTTCCCTTATCTCTGACCTGGAAATTGCAATCTGGAGAGCCAATCAGAGCCCTTGCTGTGTCCCCACCCACTTTCTAAAAACTCTTGGTGGGCATCATGAAAGATGCTGGCAGGAGGCTCAGGGGCACCCTGCTGGGGACCCCTGTTCTGTTCCTCTTCCTTCAGTGTGAATTATCTGTTCAAGAGCTCTTCTGCCCTGGCTGACTTCTCTCTGTCCCTCCCCTCCACTGGCATAGCGTGCTGAGCGACCAGCAGTCCGTCCACCAGAACATGGGCTACTGTCCCCAGTTTGACGCCATCAACAACCTTCTTACCGGTCGGGAACACCTCCAGTTCTACTGCCGCCTGCGTGGGATCCCAGAGAGCGCCATTCCTGGGGTAAGAGCCTGCTTTTCTACGGGAGGGGGCAGGCAGCTGCCTGAAATTATAGGCACCTAAGTCCAGCCGCAATGAGGACCAGAGGGCACTGTGCATAGGCTTACTTAATGGCCGCAAAAGCTGAAATATGCCAAGCAGGCCTTTCGGGTGGTGCCGGCCCTCAAATTGTGGAACTCCCGGCCACATGACGTTTGCCCGACTTCACTTCTGGCCTTCTACACTTTAGCGGGGATGATTTGGTTACTGTGAGCAGTCTCGATTCGCCTCTTGCTCTTTTTGTTGGCAGATGGCTCATTTCGCGGGGTGTTTTAATTTGCACGATTTCTGTTCACGGAGCCCTGTTGCTGCAGTCATTTGCTTTCTCCTCCAACTGTTTTCTTTTAATTACTCTGTTTCCCCCCCAAAGGAGATTTAGTTAGTGTGCTGCCATGAGAAAAGAGGGAGATCCTCTTACGGGAACTCTGGAGGGGATCCAAGGCCGTTCCCCTCCTGCTTTGATGGACTTGGCCACAGGCTAGGGAACCAGCCCACTGCTCCCGCCCTCCCAAACATGAGTGAGTTCTCTTGTGGTTTCTGTGCCTGGGAGGTGGAGGCTGCTCACTCTATCCCGCCTGAAACCACCTCCTGTCTGTCCCCTCTCCAGTCCTCCTCAAGTCTGCCTGTTAACACAGGCGGTGATGTCACTTCCAGGGACGTGTCACTTCTGGGGGGTGTGGCATGGAGGTGTGGCCAGCTGACATCACCTCTGGGGCTCCTTGAAGCTTGAAAAAATATTTCAGAGGTTCCTCCATGGTCAAAAGATTGAATAAGGCCGGGTAAGAGTATTGGACTAGGAACTGGTAGATGCAGATTCAAATCCTTCAGCTACCATGAAGTACATTTGGTGACCAGCCTAGCCTCACAAGGATTTGGCAAAATAGCAATTTTCTGAGTTAACTTCCTCTTGACCTGGACAAGGAGAACCCTCACCCTCCTTACCCAATGATGATGTATTTTCTGCAAATCGGGCTGAAATTACAGGTTGCTAGCTTGTAAAGAGGAGCATTTGTGAAAGCTGTATTCATTGAGAGCTAGCTTGGTGTAGTGCTTAGAAGTGGTGGCTTCTAAGCTGCAACCAGCTGGGTGACCTTGGACTCGCCACAGCACTGAGAAAGCTGTTCTGACCGAGCAGTAATATCAGGGCTCTCCCAGCCTCACCCACCCCACAGGGTGACTGTTGTGGGGAGAGGAAAGGGAAGGCGACTGTAAGCCGCTTTGAGCCTCCTTCGGGTAGAGAAATGCGGCATATAAGAACCAACTCTTCTTCTTCTTCTTCTTCTTCTTCTTCTTCTTCTTCTTCTTCTTCTTCTTCTTCTTCTTCTTCTTCTTCTTCTTCTTCTTTTTGAAGCCTTCCTGTACTGAATCATGGTCCTAATCCTATTGGGTCAGCAGCACAGATCAGATGGTGGGGTGACTTGAACCTCTAAATCCTGCCTTGTGACTGATCCTAACTTTTTGGATGTCATCATGACCTTGCTGTTTTCCTTTAAACCCCCCCCCCCCCACCCAGGTGGTTCAGTGGGGCTTGTCCACTCTTGGCCTAATCCAGTACGCAGACAGACCCGCCGGCCGGTACAGCGGGGGGAACAAACGCAAGCTGTCCACAGCCATCGCCCTCCTTGGAGCACCACCTGTCATCTTCCTGGTCAGTGACATGGGCTGGGCAGAGTTCGGGGGGGGGGGGGGCTCCATTACTCCTGCCTAGAAGACCCTTCACAGAAGGAATCTTCTCTTTCCGTGGGGTGGGTGGTGCTTCCAGGACGAACCAACAACTGGGATGGATCCAAGAGCAAAGCGTTTTCTGTGGAACTGCATCCTGGGTGTGATCAGGGATGGCAGATCTGTGGTGCTTACGTCACACAGGTAAGAGCAGAACCTGTTGGGCCCACCTGGGCAGGGAGTGTGGTTCCCTGCAAGGTGTTCTGCAGTCCAGCAGAGATTCCTCCGCTGGAGACAGCAAGGTAGCTTTTGTATTCAGCATGGCTGGCTTGCTACCTGTGTGTGCTAAAAGGTAAAGGTAAAGATATCCCCTGTGCAAGCACCGAGTCATGTCTGACCCTTGGGGTGACGCCCTCCAGCGTTTTCATGGCAGACTCAATACGGGGTGGTTTGCCAGTGCCTTCCCCAGTCATGACCGTTTACCCCCCAGCAAGCTGGGTGCTCATTTTGCCGACCTCGGAAGGATGGAAGGCTAAGTCGACCTTGAGCCGGCTGCTGGGATTGAACTCCCAGCCTCATGGGCAGAGCTTTCAGACTGCATGTCTGCTGCCTTACCCCTCTGCGCCACAAGAGGCTCTTGCCTGTGTGTGCTACACCGATGCAAACCATATGCCTGATGCAGTAGGAAGGAGCCAGAGTCCAGCAGAACCTTGAAGACTGACAAAATACGTGGCAGGGGTGGAGCTTTCATGACTCACTGCTCACCTCTTCAGATCTGAGTATCTGAGCATTTGAAGCTCCTTCCCTGTCACAAATTGTGTTAGTCTGGAAGGTTCTTCTGGGCTCTGGCTCTTTTCTGCACCTACAGACAAACAGGGACACCCTTCTTGATCTGTCTGAAGAAGTGCACAGTGACTCACAAAAGTTCCTCCCCTGCCACAAATGTTGTTAGTCTTGAAGATGCTCCTGGCTCTTTTCTCCTGCTCCAGGCAGACTAGCAGGGCCACCCATCCTGATCTAGCCAAAGAAGTGAATAGGGACTCCCGAGATCTCCTCCCCTGCCATAGGGACTCCCAAAAGGTCCCCCATGCTGATGGACTCTGCCTTCTTTCTACTGCATCCGACCCATGGCTTGCATCTTGGGGGAGCCTGTTAACAGGGGAGCAGCTGCTTTGCATGTGGAAGCTCCCCAGTTCAGTTCCTCTGATCTGGTGCTGGGGACAGGTGCTGGGAAAGACTTTTCCCTGCATGAGGCCTTGAAGAGTGGAAATAGTCAGCCTGATAAACTGAGGGTCTGACTTGGGGGCAAGGCCTTGTTTGGAAGGTTCCACACTGCAAAAACAAGAACAAGCAAACAAAACCCCCAAGAGACTCTTGTCAGGATAGAGCCTTCCTCCCTGGGGTGCTTAGTTTTCTATTGGGATGTATAAAAATTAAGACTTCCTGGTCTGTAGTTGGAAGCTTTTCCTTCACCACCACTTCCAGTCCCAGCCTCCAGATGAACCTGCAGGTATCAGCCGGGCCTGAGTTCATCCAGTGGAGACCAGGGATGCATTGGGGGAGCCTGTTCAGCTTGGGGGAGCCTGTTCAGGCTGCCAGCTCTGGCTGGGGAAATTCCTGTTGAATTGGGGGTGGAGCCTGGGATGGAGAGGAGAGGGATTGCAGGGGGGATACAAGGTCATAGAATCCACCCTTCTGATCTCTGTAGTCCAGAGATCCGCTTTAATTCCAGAAGAGTGCCAGCTCCACCCCCCCCCCCCCCGGAAGATGGCAACCCTAAAGCTTGGGTTTGTCTTTTCCTGGCAACTGAATCTGGGTGCTGCCTTCTTCCGGACCATCGACCCGGGTTGTGTCACTAACCCCCTGGCTCTCGCCTGGGAATCAAATCTACAGCCAAAGGCAAAAAGGAAGACATGGGGGGGGGGGGGGGAGTGCCTGTCTTTAATTCCATTTGGCTCTATTGCCTTTCCCCTGGCAGCATGGAGGAATGTGAGGCGCTGTGTACCAGGATGGCCATTCTGGTGAACGGCCATTTCCGATGCCTGGGGAGCGTCCAACACCTGAAGAACAGGTATTTAAGTTACAAATTAATGTTTACTTGTTTCATTCGGTTGTACACCACCTTTGTCTCCAATGGAAACCCAATGTTTCTTACGTCTTTTCCCTCTCTTCCATTTATTCCTCACAACAACCCTGGGAGGAAAATTAGACTGACAGAATTGTGACTGGTTCAGGGCCACCCAGTGACCCTCCCTGGCAGATACCTGAACGACACTCTTAACACTACAACTCACTGGCTCTAACATGTATGTTTGGGACTCTGAAAGGTGGTGTTTTGAGCTGATAAATTTGTCTTTCTAAGAGCCCTCAGAGACCTCTTTCTGACCATTTGCTCCTGGATCCTGCCAGTCTGTGAGTCCCACACTGTTTAGTGACTGCCCTTTGAATGTCAGCCTTCCATCCAGAGAAGCTGGAGGTGGGCTTTGGGGTTGCCTGCTGTCCTTGGACTTCCCAACAATCCCGTTTGGGCCAAGTTTGACGTGACATCAATTAAAAATGCTGCAAGGAATTGGGCCCCCACGGGGGCCATGATCCTGCTGTGCCTTTTCAAGCACCAAAATAGCTTGCCGGGGGGGGGGGGAGGTAGAAATAAGAGGACTGTTCTGCTGACCCAATAGGATTAGGCCTAAGGCCACCACCACCACGTTGAAATAATTTTAAAATGCCACATGGTCCTAATCCTATTGGGTCAGCAGCACAGTCCTCTTATTTCTGAAGGATGCTGTTCCATCTAGTTTGGCCCTGAGGCCTGTTAAGCTGAGAGAGAAGGACTGGCCCCAGATTACCCAGTAACCTTCATGCTTGAACCCAAGTCTCCCTGCCCCTTCCACTTTCTGGGAAATGAAGTTGTCAGCAAGACAGGTCAAGAACGTATTGGACTTTTCATTGTTAACGAAGTTGGTTTTCCCACAGATGTCTGGTTAATTGATATCACCCATGACCACTATGTCCCACCTGGTCTAGGAGCAACTCATCCAAGTCTTCTGTCTGGCCTGGCAGTTTATAGCAGACCCCCACCATAATACCACTATTGCTTCCTATTCCTTTTATTTTTTCCCAAAGACTCTCAGCTGAACTCTCAGGCTCAGTCACATGTCACAAGATGTCATAGTCCCATTGTATACGGCACTGGTCAGACCATACCTGGAGTACTGTGTGCAGTTCTGGAGGCCTCACTTCAAGAAGGTCGTCGATAGAATTGAAAGGGTACAGAGGAGAGCGACGAAGATGATCTGGGGCCAAGGGACCAAGCCCTATGAAGATAGGTTGAGGGACTTGGGAATGTTCAGCCTGGAGAAAAGGAGGTTGAGAGGGGACATGATAGCCCTCTTTAAGTATTTGAAAGGTTGTCACTTGGAGGAGGGCAGGATGCTGTTTCTGCTGGCTGCAGAGGAGAGGACACGCAGTAATGGGTTTAAACTTCAAGTACAACGATATAGGCTAGATATCAGGAAAAAGTTTTTCACAGTCAGTTCAGCAGTGGAATAGGCTGCCTAAGGAGGTGGTGAGCTCCCCCTCACTAGCAGTCTTCAAGCAAAGGTTGGATACACACTTTTCTTGGATGCTTTAGGATGCTTAGGGCTAATCCTGCGTTGAGCAGGGGGTTGGACGAGATGGCCTGTATGGCCCCTTCCAACTCTATGATTCTATGTATTTCCTAACAAGTATAAACATTCTAAACATATAGTGCTGCTCCTTCCCCCTTCCTTGTCTGTCCTTTTTTAATAAGTTGTGTCTCTCAATCCTATTACTCCAGTTGTGAGTATTATCCCACATAGTCTCTGTAATGCCTATTAGATCATTTTATTTGTTGGTTTGTTATATTTATATACCACCTTCCCCTGAGGCTCAGGATGGCTTACATAGAACATAGAAACAATACAAGGAACTTAGATTTTCCATAATATATGGATAACCATAACAATAATAACTAACATTAATAATTGTAACAAAGGTAACTATAATAGTGCAAACAGGTCCAGGGGCAGAATGCACAAATGGGTTTTCGGGGAGGAAGGGAGCAGGGGCTCTGTAAACATTGCTGAAGAAGTTCTCTCTGTCCGCTTTTGCTGCTTGAAGCAGATGTAGAAGTTGCTATGGCTACTGCAAAAGAGTTCCACAGTTGTCACTGAGGAGTCATGGAGATAGTGGTAAATGGAGAAGCAACATGCTTGGCAACAGAACGAGGTAGATGGAGTGAAGTGGAACAAGCCAGGCCAAAACTTCACACTTCTTCTGACGATGCCACTAATGGATCTGGTGCAGGCGCAAAAGGAGGAATATTTGGGGCAGAGGGGAGAAGTCAAGAAGGTAACTCTGGAAGACTTTGGTCTGTTCAGTGATGTCTTTTGGAAGCTGCCAGCTTTATTCAGTTCTCTGGCCCAACCTTTGCAGCAGACTTGGCCAACTGGTTTCTCATCTGTGCTTCCTAATATTTAAATGGAACCTCCTTTCCTGTAATTTCCTCTTAGTTTTTGTTTCTAAAGCTGCAGTAAACAAGTTGGCCCCCTCTTCAACATGTCTACTTCTTACGTAGACACAAATGCATAGTTGTGTTGGTCTGAAGTAGTACATTAAAATCAGAGTGCAGTAGCGCCTTCGATTTATTCGAAAGCTCACGCCTTGAATAAATCTTTGTTGGTCTTAAAGGTGCTACTGGACTCTGGTTTTATTGTGCTACCTCTTATGTAGCTAACCTCCTCTTCTGCAAGCTGCACATACCCAGCTCTCTCAACCTCTCCTCATGAGGCATGGATTCCACCCCCTTAACCATTCCAGTCACCCCTCTCTGAACACAACACAACTATCCAATATCATTCATGAAGGGCAGTGTCCAGAATGGGTGCATTATGGCAGATGAGGGCTATCCAGCGTGGAATAGAGGGGCATGATCCCTTCCCTTCCTCTTGATTCTATGCAGCCAAATGTCACATTTGCTATCTTAGTTGCCATATTGCACTGTTGGCTCCCCTCCTTGTGCCAATTGTGGAGGGCCATTGAGTGGACAGGAAAGCAGAGGATGGGGTGAGTCAGGTGGGGTATCCAGGTATCGTATTTAAAGCTGATATAAGCCACCATGAGCCAGCTGGGCAGGGAGTGGTGGTTAAAAATATAATAAATAAGCACATAAACTTATTGCCCACCAGAATTCCTAAGTCCCTTTCACATGTAATGCTATCAAGCCAGGTATTCCCCGTCTTATATTTATTATATACATTATAATTACCTAAATGTAATAGAATCAGTGAGGGGAGCTCACCACCTCCTGAGGCGGTCCATTCCATTGCTGAACTAGACTCACAGAATCCTAGAGGGGGGAAGGGGCCACACAGGCCATCTAGTTCCACCCCCTGCTCAGTGCAGGATCAACCTCAAGCATCCAAGATAAGGATCTGTCCAGCTGCTGTTTGAAGACCACCAGTGAGGGGGAGCTCCCCAACTCCTGAGGCAGCCCATTCCATGGCTGAACTACTCTGACTGAACATTTTTTCCAGATATGTAGCTGATATTTTCTACACATTGTTTAAACCCATTACTTTGGGACCTGTCCTCTGCTGCCATCAGGAACCACTCCCTGCCCTCCTCCAAGGAGCAACCTTTCAAAGACAGTATGTAGGCCATCTAATCCCACCCCCTGCTCATTGCAGGATCAACCTCAAGCATCCAGGATAAGGCTGGGTCCATCTACTTGAAGACCGCCAGTGAGGGGAAACTCCCCACCTCCTGAGGCAGCCTGTTCCCCTGCTGAACTGGCCTCATAGAATCCTTGAGCTGGAAGGGGTCATGCAGGGCATCTAGTCCCGCCCCCTGCTCAATGCAGGATAAATCACACATCCAGGATAAGGAGCTGTCCAGCTGCTGCTTGAAAACCACCAGTGAGGGCGAAGGGGAGGGGGGTCACCACCTCCTGAGGTAGCCCATTCCACTGCTGAAGGACTGTGAACCCCCCTCCCGATATCTAGCTGATCGTGTTCTGTGCATAGTTTAAAGCAATTACTGTAGGTTTGTAGTTTAAGAGAGCAGTCATATCCCCCATCAACCTCCTGTTCCCCCTACTGAATGTTCCTAAGTCCCTCAGTCTTTCCAAGTAGGAATTGATTTCCGGTCATTGTTTTCCAGGGTTCGTGCCTGCTTCAGACTTGCAGAGACTGGTCAGGGCTGATCAGGGGAGGTGGGAAGCTCCCTCCCAAGGCTCTGTGCTTAGCAGTGAGCTCAGTTTTGATTTATAACCCTGAGACCAGCTTCTGGATTGGTCCCACAGGGCTGAGTTGTATCTCGTCACTTTGCTCAGCAAAGGGTAATGTATTTCTCCAAGGCAAGGAAACGCATATTGGCAGAAGGCCCTCCACCCTTCACTGTACTGGAGAAGGATGTGATCCTACACCCAAAAGAACAATGTTTGTAAAGACCCTGCTGAAGCCACCTGTGTCCTTCTGCTTTAGGTTCGGGGACGGTTACACAATCATGCTCCGAGTGTCCGGGACAGACCCAGACCTTGGACCCCTGGAGAAGTTCATCCAGGACTCCTTCCCCAGCATAATTCTTAAGGAGAAACACCACTGCACCCTCCAGTACCAACTGCCGTCCCACGGCTGTTCCCTGGCCAAGATCTTTGGGATCCTCTCAGCTCACCAGGGCACCTACCACATTGAAGATTACTCTGTCTCCCAAACCACCCTAGACCAGGTAAGGACTAGGGTCCACTGCTGGGACAGGAGGCTGGACTAGATGGCCTCTGTGGACAATTCCCAGTCTACGATTCTAGGCTGGAACCCTCTTCCCATCAAGCAGCATTCAAAACCTGCTGAAGCTCTCCTTTATTTTAAAACTAGAAAGAAAGCCCATTGCAGTGGGTTCTAAAAGGTAAAGGTATCCATTGTGCAAGCAGCGAGTCATGTCTGACCCTTGGGGTGACGCCCTCTAGCGTTTTCTTGGCAGACTCAATACGGGGTGGTTTGCCAGAGCCTTCCCCAGTCATGACCGTTTACCCCCCAGCAAGCTGGGTACTCATTTTACCCACCTCGGAAGGATGGAAGGCTGAGTCAACCTTGAGCCGGCTGCTGGGATTGAACTCCTAGCCTCATGGGCAAAGCTTTCAGGCGGCTGCCTTACCACTCTGAGCCACAAGAGGCTCTCTAGGACGGGCTTTGAAGGCCGGGGCACGCGGTGGGCTGCACGTTGGGGTGAACATTGGATGGGGGCTGCGGGTGGAGGGGAGAGCGGAGGTGAGGGGGCAAGGCAAGGATGCAGGGGCGCATCCCCCCCCTACCTGGCTACACCTCTGGGCAGTGAGCCGGTTTCCAGCAGCCACCACTCTGGGGACGCGGAGCCAGCGAGCGGCGCCACACACTCAACCTGGGTGGCTCTATGCCAAGGGTGGGGCTCAACACCTCGGGCTGCATCATGCGGGGTGCGCCGCCCGACACGGGCGGCTCTGTGCCGAGGGCAGGCCATAGTGGAAATTGGAAGGCATGCTTTGCGCGCCGCACGATTGGGACATTGTCGTGCGGATTGGCCTCTCCGCTTGTCAGTCCAAGGGCAAGGGCCCAATCCGGGAGTTTTGATCCCAAACTCGGCCCACCCCAATCACCCTTACTGTTTTATTAAGAGGGATAGATGAGCATTCCCCATAGCTGTTGTGTCTCTGTGGGAGCCTGCACTGGGTCTGGTAAACCCCTGCCTCCCTTTTTTAAACCCCCTCCATTGGGTTTGGCCCTAATGTATGTGTTTTGTTTTGTTTTTAACACCATGTGATAATAAAGCAGTAATTGTCTCACCCCCCACCCTTCCCCTTCCAGGTATTTGTACATTTTGCTAAGGACCAAAGTGAAGAAGATCCTCCTGGGGGAGCTGGCTGTTTCGCCAAGCAGCAGAACCCCAGCAGACCCTGGCAAAGGATCACGGGCTTCTTGGAAGATAAAAGTCTGCAGGAGAGCCAAGTCTGAGAAACTGGCACCAGCGGGGGTAGGGGGAGACACCCTGCCGAGTGATGCCAAGAATGTGGACTTGCAGCAGCCTTTCTGAGCACCTGTCTCTCTTTCCGGCCAAGCTCTGTGTCCCAGGGCATGATCAAAGGGGTGGGCGCAAAGGAGGAATGAGGTTGGAGACCATAGAGGGCTCCAGCATGACTTGAAACCACGGAGAGATCATTTGTGCATCAAGGTGATTAAACATCCCTTTTGCATGCAGCAGTCCACCAGATGGCCAACTGGCAGGGCAGCATCTTCTTGGGGGCCCGCACCATGGGTCAAGCACTTCTGTCTTTGAACACAGAGGCTCGTCTCAGAGGGTGGCTATCTAGGTCAATAGCTAGATAGGAGCCCGACAAGATTGGGGGGGGGGGGGTAGAAGCTTTCCAGAGTCAAAGCTCTGACTACCTTATACGTCTCGAAGGTGCCACAGATCTTGAATCTAGCAACGTTGGCTAACAACCAGGGATAACTCTCCCCTCCCCAAATGTCCTTCTTGTGATTTGTCCCCAGGGAGGAATTCTTGCTTGCTCAGGTCTACACTGCTTTTAATCTGGTTCCAAACTTTTTTCGTTGATTTGGGGAAGGGGGGTGCTGCTCACAAGTTATGCTGGGAATTGTAGTTCCATAAACGCTGGGCTATAGAGTGGCTATGGAAAAAAATTACATATCCCATGGCTCTTTTTGGGGCAAGAAACCCAAGTCTTTCTTTGAAATTGACTCAGGTTTGTAGCACAGACAGGCCAAGGATTTTCTGCAGGGGTGCCTTGGCAGGGTTTCTGTTTTTGCACGGAGGTAAAATGTTGGGGGGTTGGACTAGATGACTCAGGAGGTCCCTTCCATCTCTGTTATTCTATGAATGGAGGTGTTGTTTGCACAAGATCACCATGCTGTGGTGGAGGCTCCAGGGAATGAGGTTAACCCTTCCCTGCTGCATTGAGTGAGTTATTAGGTGGGGTTTTTAAATGTCACATGTGTACATCTGACTCTCTAGCCAGCATTTCATCATGTACATCTGACTCTCTAGCCAGCATTTCATCTGCACTGGTGGATTTGCCGTGTACAGATCCTGTGCTCAACTTTGCTGTCCTCAGAATTGCCCTCGCCTCGCCCAACAGACACCAGCCATACAGTCTGCAATGCAGGCTCATGAAGAAAGGTATTTGCTTGGTCCTTTGCTGCTCTGAAAATCTGGCTCGTTTGTTCACCCAAGTTTGCACAGTTGGCGGCCTCTACAGGCAGAATGCAAAGATTACAGTACTAACCAAAGGAAGGCAAGAGCGAAGGGGTAAATAATCCAGTCCCAGGATGCAGGCTTTGTAACAGTGGTCCTCAACTTGGGGGTGGGGGACCCCTTTGGGGTTGAACGACCCTTTCACAGGGGTCACGGCAGGGCAAGGAGCTTGGCTGGGCAGGCGCCCTCCACACAACAGCCTTGCGGGGTACATTGAGATGGAGCGTTCATCTGTTTGGAGCAGCGGAAAAGAGCGAGATCGGCATGGTGGGACCAGAGGCAGAACTGAACTGAGAAACCCCGGGAAAAAACCCAATTTATAGACAATCATGAACTATGGATCTTCACGCCGTTGGTCAGTTTTGGTTTAATTTCTGTGAAAGAAGACTTGCCTAATTTTGTGGTTGGGGGTCACCCCAACAGGAGGAACGGTATTAAAGGGTCGCGGCATTAGGAAGGTGGAGAACCGCTGCTTTACCACCCATCTCCCTCACCTCTCATCTTTAGCAACATATTTTCGAGATCAGGAATTCAATTAAAATACAAAGTGGTGATTCAAAAGCTGCAATTGCTTCTTGTTTTTAAAACCAAAATCAGTCACGGTTAATAAGGCATCGTTCCTCCTTCGGCTCCAGAATTGAAGAATGGTGCATACGGGGATCTGTCAGTCTCCTGGGAATCTTGCACATTTTCACCAGAGTGAAAATTCCCAGCCCCATTGCCCTTTTCTTGCCCATTTCTCGGGGCAGGTATTAGTGACATGCATCATGCCAGCTCCATGTTCTTGCCTAGCAAGGTGCAGTCAAGCAGAGCAGCAAGGGGCTGTGCAGTGTAGACCCCAGCTACGCTTGGGCTGTTCATGAGTAATCCTTATCCTCTTAGAAGAGTGAGAACTGGCATCTCCTCCATGCCTTTCACATGCAAGGTCATTTGTCTGATTTGTTCTGCTTCTGGGAAAGGGCAGAAATGCTGGATGCCTGGAGCTTGCCAGGTACTTGTTCTCAGTGTTCTTTTTGCTACCTTGAGATCTAGAAGCTTGTGTTATTTTTGAAAGACTGCTACCAGTGTAGTGCTGTGGTTAAGAGTAGCAGACTCTGTTCTGGAGGGTCAGGTTTGATTCCCCTTTCCTATTCCCCCGCCCAGGCAGCCAGAAGTGACCTTGGGCTACTCCCCATTCTCTCAGAGTTCCCTCTGCCCCACAAGGGGCCTGCTGTGGGAAGGGCAGGTGTTCCGAAGCTGCTTTGAAACTCCAAAGCTCTGACCAGGATAGACCAGGGCAGAATCTGCACTTACTTTGTTTATTCCATTGTCAATCCTGTTGAATTCAGATCGCTTTGAACTCGGGTCTTCCTCTCCCCCCCTCCTCCCCATTGAAACAGGAAAGTCTTCTGCACGTGGTTAGGGAGGCTCAGAAGGTGGGGGGGGGAGCCAAGCCTCTTTCTTTCTTTTCTTGAAGGGGGGGGAGGAGCCAGGCAGGGAGCCTCTTTCTTTTCTTAGAGGGGGGGGGGGAGAGGATCGAAAAAGGCAGAGGAGGGAGGAAAAATCCAGGACTGACAGAAATTGAGAGAAATTAGGGGCTTCTCCTTTAAGGCAAGCCTGTCACATGACCAGGTGTAGCCTATCAGAGGTTCTCTATCACGGAGCTTTCTTTCCCAATCTGGATATTGAGGATTAACAGCACTCTGAGATATTGCACAATAAAGATAGGGTCACTCCGGATCAATCCTTGCTGCAGAAGGAAAATTTAAATCGCCCCAAATCCAAATGGAAATCGCATTCTGTGTAGAGGGCAGGGACTGAATCGATATGCGATTGGAATAAAAGCTCCGTGCAGTTTACACCCAGGCTAGTTACATTTCATAAGCTATCAGAAGCTAACAGGATCATTAGGCTCAGGCTGGTATTTCAATGGGAGACCAACGAGGCATGTCAGGGTCACAGTGCAGAGGCAAGCGATGGCCAATAGCCCCAAGTGTCTCTTTCCTTGAAAATTGGCTGTCAATCAGCTGTCACTTGATGGTCCTCTCCACCACCAGAGAAGAGAAAAGCAGGATATTCTTCCAGTCGAACTGGGCATATCCTGCATGTGTTTGTATGTATACAGTGCCTGAAAAGTCAAACAAAATGAAAAATTTTGAGGCAGATTCACTGATGTTAATCCTCCCCATCTCTTGGTGTAGTCATGGTTAGGAGTGCCGACTTCTAATCTGGTAAACCGGGTTTGATTCCCTGCTCCTCCTGCACATGTAGCCAACTGGGTGACCTTGGGCTGGCCACAGCCCTGATAAAGCTGTTCTGATGGAGCAGTGATATCAGGGCTCTCTCAGCTTCACTTCCTCAGGAAAGGGAAGGTGATTGGAAGCTGCCTTGAGACTCCTGGAAGAGAAAAGCGGCATATAAGAACCAACTCTTCTTCTGATTTCCCACTCCTCCTCCCCATGAACTCAGCCGGGTGACCTTGGGCTAGTCACAGCCCTGATAAAGTTGATCTAACCAAGCAGTTATATCAAGGCTCTCTCAGCCCCACCAACCTCACAGGATGTCTGTTGTGGAAAGGGAAGGCGAATGTAAGCTGCTGTGAGACTCCTTCAGGTAGAGAAAAGCTGCATATAAGGACCAAGTCTTCTTCTCTCTCAGCCTCACCTCCCTCACAGGGTGTCTGTTGTGGGGAGAGGAAGGGAATGGTGAACGTAAGCTGCTTTGAGACTCCTGATAGAGAAAAGTGCTGTATAAGAACCAACTCTTCTTGACTGTCTATATCTGCTTTAGATTTTCTGTCTGTCTAAATTTTCTTAACCATTCACTATTATTAACTCAGCCTTGACGCAGAAGGATTTGTAAGTGGCACAAGAGCCCCTCCTGTTGGCCTTCTGCCTGGGACCTAGCTGTTCCACGCATGGATGGAGGGGAAAAGGTGACCCTTAATTCCACCCTCTCCTTGCATGTCCTCCGTGTTGTGCTGACTAAAGGCATTCACCGTTCTTAGCCACCTTGGGGATCCTGGAAAGGGTTAATGCACCCCCCTTGCTTTCCCATTGGGTGATAGCGGGGGGGGGGAGAGCTCTATCTTTCTCTTCGCCAGGACTGGACCAATCAGTTCCTTTCCTCGGCTCCTGTTGTGCCCACATTGGCACCACTGTCTGCCAAGGGGAGCTGCACGGTTGCTCCCCCCCCCCCGCCCCATCCTGCTTCCACGGTTTTCCCCAGCCTTGCTTGTTTCCTCGAGCGGGAAGGGCAAGGAAGCAGGAGGGGCTGACCTGGGGGGTGGGGGGGCCACCGTTGCTGTGACAGGTGCCTCAGCAGCAGGGAGGGCTGACGCTTGCCATGGAGAAGCCCGGCTGCAATTTGTCCCATGGCAAAAAAGAGATCCAGCCACTCCGCTACTTGAGGTAAGCAGCAGGGCTGTCCTGGGTGTCGGGCTCAGGTGCAGTAGCCTCCCTGTTCCTGTGAGCAGAGGCAGAAAGGCAGTCAGCGGACACCCCCCTCCCCTTTCATCCCCCCCCCTGCCTTTTCCAGCTGGGAAGCATTGCCATCTTCTGTGACCCATGCCAAACTCTCAGGCTGCTGTGGCAGCCGCTCTCCTAGCTCTGCATTTTGCCCAAAGGAAGTCCAGAATATTTTCATGCATCCAGGAGGATGTATGTCGTTCTGAGCTCCTCTCTGGCATCTTAACATGAGAGAGGGCACGCTTGATGGCAGAGTCAGGACAGGGTTCCCCCCCCCTTGGGCTCCCTGGTCTTCCTCAGATCCTAGAGCTGGAAGGAGCCACGCAGGCCATCTAGTCATCCCCCCCCCCCTGTTCAGGGCAGAGTCAGCCTTGGTCTTCTCAACTATGAACCCAAGCTGGCCCCTCCAGGGAACCCCTCCAGCTAGGTGTAGATTTGGCACAGTGGCCAAAGCGGCATCATTTTCCTGAGGCTCTGTAACTTGTGTTCCCTGGGGGGGGGGGAGCTCAGGAGTTCTCCTTGCCTTTCAAGTCCCCTCTCCCAGCCTGTGTGTCCGGCACTAGAGTGAAAGGCTCTGTTGTGCAGGTCTAGGATGGGTGCATGCACCACCCGTTGTGCAGCTCCAGAGAGGGCTGAAGCTGGGGGCGGGGGGGGGGCAGCATGTTCTTCCTTGAGGCGGGCTGGTGTGTCTCTGCATGTCCTCAGAAAGCCAACATGCGACGAGGGGTTCGTGTGCGTGCGTGTGCGTGTGTGTGCGTGTGGGGGGGGGGGTATTTGTTGACCCAGGCTGTGAGCAAAACATCAGCCGAGAGGGGGCTGCGCCTACCTCCTGATGCTACAGGAGAGTTGCGCGAATCGTGACTCGGTGACGGGCGTTCAACTGCTGGTCTCCATGGCAACCACAAAGTGGGCCAAATTTGCCAGAGTAAAGGAGGTGGAAGAGGACTGTGGGGTGAAGAGTGATTAAGAGAAGGGAGGTGGGGACAGACTCTTCTGCTAATTTCCGCCCCCTTCAAACACCCACATGCCCTCTATGTCAGGGGTGACCCAACTGTGGCTCTCCAGATGTCCATGGTCATTGTAGCTCGTGGACATCTGGAGAGCCACCGTTCCGCCCCCGTCGCTGTATGTGGTCAGGTAGACCCTCATTGCTGCTTCCGGGCCTAACAGGACCATGCAGAACTAGGAAGGTGAAGAGACTGTGTGTCTTGGAGATCCATTAGTTCTCTGCTTTAACTCAGAGGGATTTTTTAAATTAAAAAAAAAACACCTTCCAAGCCTGGGACACTCTGCACATGCGCAAAAGTCCTATTTTGTTACATCAATTTGGTCAGGTTTCCCATTTGTTCTGCTCAGGGACAAGGTAAAAAGTCAGTGTTGGGCTCATCCATAGAATCATAGAATCCTAGAGTTGGAAGGGGCCATCCAGGCCATCTAGTCCAACCCCCTGCTCAACGCAGGATCAGCCCTAAGCATCCTAAAGCATCTGAGAAAAGTGTGTATCCAACCTTTGCTTGAAGACCACCAGTGAGGGGGAGCTCCCCACCTCCTTAGTTAGTCCATTCCACAGATGAATCATAGAATCATAGAATCATAGAGTTGGAAGGGGCCATACAGGCCATCTAGTCCAACCCCCTGCTCAACGCAGGATCAGCCCTAAGCATCCTAAAGCATCCAAGAAAAGTGTGTATCCAGCCTTTGCTTGAAGACTGCCAGTGAGGGGGAGCTCACCACCTCCTTAGGCAGCCTCATTAAGAATCCAGAAACCAAGGGTATGCATGACAGAATCCATGGCACTTAAGACCTTCAAATAATATCCCGAAAAGTGTTCTACTCAAGGACTAGGCTCTCTGTACATGCTCAGATGCCAGAATGCTTGTAAAATCAGATGTGGCAATGTTCCTGTTGTGTTATTCTGGGGAAGAGAAGGAATTATGGTCTGTGTGGAGGGGGCGGGGGGGGGGGGCTGAATGACCCATAAAGTTCTGGCTCATGTCAGGCTCCCCCTCCTCACTTTCTAGTTGAGCATTGTGAGGATTTTTTATTTTTTTTTGGCACTTCCTTTCTCTTTAAAAAAAACAACCCAAATACGCTTCTGCTTAGGCTGTTTCTGTGGCAACAGATATAAAGGAGTTAAAATGAAATGGCTGCACTTTGAGGTCATTTCTTTGTTGCCTGGAGGGGGGAGAGAGAGAGAGAGAGAGAGAGAGGAAGAGAGAGAGGAATTCTGCTCAGTGTGTAGTGTGTTGCAAATGCACGAATGAACTCGTATACCTTTTACATCCACGCACTGCTGCTTAACATGTGATGATTTCAGGATCCTTCTCTCACAACACAAAATGTTTTTTAAGCCGAATGGGTTGTGGGGAAGATAATCTAGTGCCTCCTTGTGCTTTCTTAACTACTAGAAATCCAAACAGGGTCGATATAATTGAAATTCTTCAAGGGCAAGCTCCCATTTCAGAGTTGTAAAAAAAAAAAAAGGAGGTTGGTGATTTGTGAATAGTTGAGGACAGAAGCAATTTTTTTTCTACACTCCCCTCAAAGAAACTACTCTGATCTCTTCTCAAGGTTACCAACTCCTGCTTGGAAAATGGGGGGGGAGGAGGAGTCTGGGGAGGGGAGGGTTTGATGATGGGAGGGCATAAGAGACCCCAGAGCCCTCCCTCCAAAGTAGCCATTCTCTCCAAATGAACAAATATCCACCATCTCCATCATCCCCTGTGTTGGAATTTGCAAGAGATGGCAAAGATAGGTGCCTCTGGGCATATGCAGAATGCTTCCCCCCCCCCATCAGCTAAGGAGCAGGATTTTCTGTGCTCATGGCACAGCTCCTGTGTGATGTTGGGCACTGATCCCCAGACAGAACTCTGCAGCTTGTTTAAAACTCTGGGCCTTTTCGCACGGGGATCTTTGTTGCAAATTGTTTGTGGAATGAAAAATCGCCATTTAAAATAGTGGAATTCGTTGTTATGCATACCTGCCTTTGTAGTGGAATCAGTTGCGTTTTTTAGCATTTCCCACAGGCTTCCGGTCTCGGCAGAAATCGCTAGAAAGGAAGCGCTATTGCCAAGCTCGTCCCGCCCCTGGCCGTCAAGCAGCCAATGGGCAGCCGTTAGCATGCTCCCAAACAGCCCCTTTCCCTTTAAGAAAGGTTTAAAAAAAAAAAACAGACCCATAGCAACGAATCTAGGTAGATTCGTTGCAACGGAGAGACCCATCCAGCTGCCTAATGTGAGCTGTCGTTTGATTGTATGATCGTTGGCACGCTGCCTCGAGTGATAAAAAAAAATTCCCCCCCCCCTCTCACGGGCTCGATTTTCGGCTGAATTAATGTGTAAAAAATAAAGGGACTTTATTTCAGCAAACGGGCTTTTATGTGGTTTGTGCTTAGTGACTAAAGGTGAAGGACTGAAGCCAGGGAAGCCTCTAAACAGAAAGAGGCTCGCTGGTGCGTTTATCCCCGCTCGCTCGGAGAAAAAAAAATGGTGATCACTTCGCCGGAAGTTTGGAGGAGAGAGCCAGGGGGAGGGACTTTGAAGAACCCGCAACAATGGTAACGCACAGGTCTTTAGCGCTAGTGTTGCAGATTGGTTGCAGGAGTGTATCGCTATCCGGAGGGTGAATCCACTTTTCTGGATTCCCCTGAAAGCGCTACAACGAAGCGCTTTTTGCTGATTGGTTTCAGGAGTGTTGCAGATTGTCTGCGACGTCGTGCGTTAAGGCAAATTAGTAGCGTTTTCAATTAGCAACCATTGTGCTATTTTGAAGCCGTGCGAAATGGCCCTCTGTTCTGGATCAGGGCTGTATTTACTTACAAGGCAGCTTATGACAAGATAAAAGCACAATTCAGGACTGGCTCAACATAACGAAATGCAGTCTTCAGTTTCGTCTTAGATTAAGAGTGAGAGGGCTAGGCAGAACTTTCTGTGGATTAAAAAGAAGAAGAGTTGGTTCTTATATGCCGCTTTTCCCTACCCGAAGGAGGCTCAAAGCGGCTTACAGTTGCCTTCCTTTTCTTCTCCCCACAACAGACACCCTGTGGGGTGGGTGAGGCTGAGAGAGCCCTGATATTACTGCTCGGTCAGAACAGTTTTATCAGTGCCGTGGCGAGCCCAAGGTCACCCATCTGGTTGCATGTGGGGGAGCGCAGAATCAAACCCAGCATGCCAGATTAGAAGTCTGCACTCCTAACCACTACACCAAACTGGCTCTGCATAACTGTTCCATAACTGTGGAGCTGCCACCAAAAAGGCCCTTTTTTCTGTACCTACTGAAGATTGATGGGGCATTCAAGAGGACTTCCCCCTGTGATATTAATTCCCAGCCAGGAACATATGGGAAACGATTGTTCCTCCATTAACCTCGTCTCAAACCCAGTAGGGCTTAAACAATAACATCGCAAAGAGCCTTCTGGGACCTTGATCACCCAAAGATGTATTGTGGTAGAGGCTTTCTTAAGTTGCAGCCAGCTTCATTGGGCTCGGTTAAAGGCTAGAGATCCAGACCGTGATGTTTCTATGCCAGTATGTATGAGTTATTGGGGCAGAACTTTTCCAGACTTGGTGCTCACAAAATCTTCTTCTGCCACATCAGTTTGCTTTTGATGTGCTGTCAAACTCCTTTCTTGTCTGTCCAGCAGCAGCCTCAGATGATATTTCCTTTGGAAGAGAAGTACAGGAAAAATTCACAGTTGTGTTAATGCAAGGACCTCACTTTGCCATGCTAATCTGACATCTGTGCCCTTGAAAGAAAAACATTGTCTCTTTGAGGCCTAAAGGAAGACAATTAAGCTTGCAAATCAGCACATCCCACTGGGATTTTTTTTTAGGAAAGGTTAGCAACAAAACAGCCTTGAGAAAGAGGCCATTTATAATTGGAGTGATATTTTTATTAAATCTGCGGGCTCAGTAAGACACGGTCACTCAACTCCAACCTACTGGAACAAGAAATACAGAATAACCACCGGGACTGTGTAATTTTCCTACACTTTTGAGGTTCCTGCCAAGACAGCCGAGTGGCCCCTAACCGTGGCCTGTGATTGGTCCATCAGTCTCTTCTGTGATTGTCTGAGAGTCTGGGGCTAGTAAGGCCCCAAGCTAGGGATCAAGGATCAAGGTTTCTTACAAGGTCCCTTGAAAACCACAGTCACAGCAGTATTCATGGTGCACTGTTAGCAAGCATTGCCTGCGTGGTAGGGTTGCCGACAACCAGGTGGGGCCTGGAGTGCTCTCAGACTTACAACTCATTTCCAGATTAGGGAGATCCAGTCTCCTGGAGGGAATGCCTGTTGGGGAAGGGGGGAGATGACTCTATAGAATCACATTGCTGCTGAGTTCCCCCTGAAAACTCTGCCCACCTCAGGTCTCCATGAATTTCCCAAGCCAGAGATTGCAACTCTACTGAGTGGGTCTCATGAACAAAAGGCATAGAGGACTGCAGCCAAAATGATCAAGGGGCTGCAGCACCTGCCACTGGGGTGGGGTGAGGAGACTGGAGGTGTTCTCAGTTTCATTTGGGTAGAAAGAAATACACACACACACACCCATCCAAGAATTCTGGGGGAAAAGAATAAGTAGTATTTCTTCACAAAATATGAAGTTACTTTTGAAACTCATTGCCTCAGGAGGTTAGAATACATTACAAGGGGATTTGTTGGTCATAGAAAATAGGTCCACCAATCGAACTTTAATGCTGTGGTGACATTCACCAGATTAATTGTCTAGCACAGGGGTAGTCAAACTGTGGCCCTCCAGATGTCCATGGACTACAATTCCCAGGAGCCCCTGCCAGCAAATGCTGGCAGGGGCTCCTGGGAATTGTAGTCCATGGACATCTGGAGGGCTGCAGTTTGACTACCCCTGTTGTAGCAGAAGGTCCCAACAGTCAGACAATCAGGTAACAAGCTTAAAGATTTACTTACCAGGCAGACGTGATCGCAGAAACACAGAAAAATTGCACCCTGGCAGCTTTGTGGCTCTACAATCCAGGGATTTAGGTCATCTGGAAATCAAACGGAGAGAAAAACTGTGATCACCGGATTTGGTGCTGGTTGAGGTATTTGGCAGCTTGCAGATACTCTAGGTTGCGATGATCAGTACGCACCTGGACCGGATGACAGGACCTTTCCAAATGATGACACCATACATCAAAAGCAGCCTTGATGGCCAGCAGTTCCTACTCTCAGATTGTGCGATCACATTCCGCTGCTGTCTGTTGGCGGGAGTAGTACACACAGGGCTGGGGTGGTCGTGCTTGGGAGTTGGGCTGTAGGAGGAGGATGACAATAGCAGCACTCAAGGTGTCGGCCTCAGTGAGGGATGCTAAGTTTGGATCTGGATAGGCCAAGCAAGGATCGGTGGTAAACTGCCATTTGAGTTCTTGGAAGGCAGCGCTCACCACATCATCCCATCTGAAGGGTGTCTTGGGGCTAAGGAGTCTAGTCAGGGGCTGGACCAGCTGGGCATACTGGGGCAGGACGGTCCTGTAGTAGTTGGCGAACCTGATGAATTTCTGCAGTTGTTTCCGGGTGTGCAGAGGTTCCTACTGGAGGACCACGGATACTTTGGCAGTATCCATCTGCACCCCTTAAGACAGTGTCCCAAGAAATCCATGACCTGTTGGTGGAAGGCACATTTCGGGAGTTCGGCATATAGCCGATGCTCCCGAAGATATTGCAACAAAGGAGAGACAGAATCTGTCCAGTGGCTTAATTAAGTATGATAAAAAGTCTCTTATCTCATTTATTTTGACTCTGCCAAAACAGTCTCTAGATTCATTTGTTTTCCGTTTTCAGTCTAGCTTTCGTCAGAGGAAATGAGTCCGTCCTTGTTAATGTTTGAATATAATGAGGCAAATCCTCCTGTATAATGCAGAGTCAAGGCTGTGAGCTCTTATACTTAATTAAGCCACTGGACAGATTCTGTCTCTCCTTTGTTACAATTTTGGAATCGTCCACTTTCTTTGTGCAGCCCGAAGATATTGCAGCAACAAATGCATATGCTGGACATGGTCTTGCAGGGTTCAGGAATAAATCAGAATATCATCTAATTAAATTATATTGAAGTTATCAAGGTAGTCTCTGATATGGTTAATAAACTGCTGGAAAACTGCAGGCTTGTTACACAAACCAAATGGCATGACCCAATACTCATATTGCCCATATCTGGCCCCGAATGCAGTTTTCCAGTCATCCCTGGATCGGTTGTCCCTGCATAGGACCACTTTAGCGAAAATGTGTACACCTTGCACCTGATTCAAAAGTTCTGAGGGCAAGGGTACCTGTCCTTTATGGTGATTTGGTTAAGAGCCCGGTAATCATGGCAACATTGAAGTTTTATGAACTTAGGCCGATTGTGAGTGGGTGGGCAGGTAGCTGTGAGTTCCTGCATAGTGCAGGGGTTTGGACTAGATGACCCTAGAGGTCCCTTCCAACTATAATTCTATGATTTTATGTATGAACTGCATCACTAATGAGAACATTTTGTGTCTCTGACAATGTGGCCTCTCATCTACCAAGGCTCCTGCCCTAATCAATCTGCTTGCCTTTAGTGGCTCTGCAAGATTCTTCTTGATTAAGAGAACACAAGATACGCCATTTTGGGTCAGGCCTGCCCAGCCCAACATTCTGTGCCACCCAGCGGCCAAAACTCAGGGACCAACAGAAGGTCTACCAGCAGAGTCAGAAGAACTCCAGGAGCCCTCCCACTTTTGCCCCCCAAGCACCAAGAAGACAGACCCCCTCCCCCACTGCGCCAGACAGAGTGCTCCATCTAGACCTTGTAGCTCACTGATGGTCCTCTGTTCCAGATATTTATCCCATCCCTCCTTGGAGCTGTCAATGCTTCTGTCACTGCTTTTTGGGGCAGTGAATCCCATGAGTTCATGATACTTTGGGCAAAGGACTTCCTTTAATGTGTCCTAAGCCCCCTGCTCATTAATTGCATTAAGTGCCCACAAGGAAAGGGGTTCTTTTCCCACTTCCTCTATCCCAGGCATGATTTTGTAAACCCGTCTCATGTTTTGGGAACATGCCTCATGTGGTGTGAAAGTCCCTCCCAGGAAAAAACGAATTTGCTCTTTCCAGAGGCTGCACTAGAGGGCGCCAGAAGGTCGAGCCAAAGAGTCTGCAATGCTAGAAAGGCAAGGCTGCTGTGACAGATGTGCAATGAACTGGGCTTCACTGATGGGCCACTGAAGCACGTCAAGGCAATGCACATTGGCTCCTAGCATGTTCATCGCCATGTGTGTGCTCCAGTTTTTGGTGCACCAAACAGGCTGTGTAATTTTCAAGTTACATGTTTCTTGCGAGGTGCCTGCAATCCCACACAGTAGTGGATGCAAACTGACCATCTTGCCCACTTTTGTCCACAAAGTGGCCTGCTGCTTTTATAGGTTTGCCAACCTCCAGGTGAGGCTCACAGGTCTCCTGGACTGACAGGTGCCTTCCAGACTGCAGAGAAAAATGCCTGTTTTAGAGGGCAGCCTTCATGGCAATGAGGTCCCTCCCCTCCCCAGATCCCACTCTTGCCAAGGGGTACCTCTAAATATCCAGGGATGTTGGCAACCCTGCTTAGTCCATGAGCTTATTTCCAACAGCTGGCCAGCTAAAGGTTCTCCCAAACAAGGTGTGGAAGGTGTGCGAGGGCTTCTGAACTGCTCTTTGCCTCCACAGTCAGCAGCAGGCTTATGGACTTAGCATGCATGGACTTCAGGAAGAAAGCCAACACCCTTTATTATAAGGTGACCAGATTGTCCCACTTTTGCAGGGACATCTGGGGGCACCTGGCAAATTGTAATGTTGAAATTTTAAATATATATATATATATATATTTAATATATGTAATATATATATATATATATATATATATATATATTACATATATATATATTATATATATATATATATTACAATACTATTTTTGCATTCTATGTGCTCTATGAAACTTTTTGTTGCTCCATATAGACCACATTTTTTTTAGCTTAACATTTTTATTGAAAGGTTTACACAACCACACAAAAGACGCAAAATCTCTAAAACATTACTACCTACACCAGTGGTCCCCAACCTGCGGGCCGCGGCCCGGCACCGGGCCGCGAAGGCCATGGCGCCGGGCCACAGCTCCCTCTCCCTGCCCCCCCGCAATAAAAAACTTCCCAGGCCGCAAGCTTGCGGCCCGGGAAGCTACTTACTGCGGGAGGGCGGGGAGAGGGAATCAGGGCCGGGCCGGGCTGCGCTCGTGCAGGCCGTGCCCGCGCGGCCCGATCCACGGGCGCGGCCCGCGGGCATGGCCCGATCCGCGGGCGTGGCTCGTGGGCGCGGCCCGACCCGCGGGCGTGGCTTCCGGGCGCGGCCCGATCCGTGGGCGCGGCTCGCGGGTGCAGCCGGGCGCGGCTCGATGCGCGGGCGCGGTCCCCGCGGGCGCAGCCCGATGCCCTGCCGGTCCCCAGCCTAATAAAGGTTGGGGACCACTGACCTACACCACTTAACCCCCAATAACAACTAATAATAAAGACACCTCCCCCACAAACCAAAAACATACAATAAAAACAACAAAAAAAACATTTAGAAAAGACCCCCGACCATCTACAAATCAGGTTCCTTAGTTTTCGAATACCACATGCACAAAAAATATTACTGGAAATCCAAATTTCACAATTGAATCATTCATTAACCATTCATAATTATAATATATATCCTTAGTTAAAAATAATAATATGATGAAATACATATTTACAACTAATAAATATTTACTTTAGAATACACTTCATCCTTGTCTTAATTTATTCAACATAACCAATAATACTACTCTCATTTACCTTATTACTTTTAAGATAATTTACAAATGGCTCCCAATTTGTTATAAAACTATCTAGCATTTGGTCTCTCATTAATATTGTTAACTTATCTAATTCTGCATATTCCTTAACCTTATCCAACCATTCATTTACACTTGGTATTTTTTCATTTTTCCAGTATTGAGCATAAATTATTCTTTCTGCTGAAATCATGTAAAGTAATAGTATTTACATACTTTACATATAGACCACATTTTAAATCAAGAACCCTCCCTCCCCCCCCCCCCCCGGTCAATGGTGTCCCACTTTACCAATGTTCAAATCTGGTCACCTTACTTTATTACAAGAGGGCAGGGTGCCACATCTCTTGGCTGTGAATGCCAGAAGTGAATAATGCATTGTGTGAAGATATAGCTCCTTTTGTCCATCCAGAACCTGTCGGTATAACTGGGGTGATCCTAACTTGTAGCACGATGAGAAAGGGAAAACTATTTTCGCTTCATAGACCTCTTGGATTTCTGCCCCTCCACATAACCAAACTGGGAAAGCTGGGAACTCCTTAGCTTTTCTTTGTAGGGGGAGCGCTCTGACCACTTGATTGTTTGTGTTGCTCTTTTTCACACCTTTTCTACTGCCATAATTTCATTTTGAAGACGGGGTGGCCAGAACGATTTTATGTACATACATATAACCCATGACTTTTTCTTCATGAGCCCTGGGGAATTTTCTGGCTTGATTGTCATTTCAGAGGGTAGGTGTATTGGTCTACAGGAGTAAGAGTTAAGCCAAGTCCCTTTGAGGCCCCCAAGATATGGGGGGAGGGCATAAGTTTTTGAGAGCCAAAGTTTTTGAGAGATACAAGTCAAAAGGGGGGACCTGGACTCCTTCTATCCCTCCTCTTCTACCTTAAGGGAGACTCATTCTGACTTGTATCTGATGAAGCAAGCTTTGACTCACAAAACTTATGCCCCTTGAAAATGTTGTTGGTCTCTCAGGTGGTCCTGGATTCAAATCTGTCTTGAATGCTTTCTTAATAGTCTAACAAGTGTGAAAACAATTCAAATGAGTACTTCAAATTCATGTTGCTCTCTTGGCCCATTACCACGAATGATATTCCCTTCCCAGGAATTGGTTGCATACACAGACACCCAATTCCACTTTTTGGGTCATAAAATGGCACGACGGTCTGAAATGTAAATTGTTTTGCCATTTGTACATCCCAGGAAACAGCTGTTAATGATTATGGTCCACATTTTTCTCCCGGAGTTTTGCATCTGCTGCCAGGCTCTTTGGAGACTGGGGAGAATGAAACAACCAGGACATTGTTTAGGTTTACATAACAGATCCCAGTCAGTTGCATTACCCACCTAGGTTTGAGAAAGAAAAGACAAAGCAAGATAAGCAGTCTTTCTGTCTGACCAGACTTTAACCCTGCCAAGTCTTGAAAGTTTCTTTGGGTGCCAAATTTTTGATTTGCCAGCGAGAGCGAGATGAATCGAGCCGTCCTGAGAGGCTGTTGCTGCAGGTAAGTAGGTGGAGAAGCTGGGGAGAAATCAAAGTCAGGTGTTTTCACAGCAAACACTCCATTTTTCAACACTGCTGAAGGCTAAAAACAGTCTCTGCAGCCCACTTTCTCCTACAACTGAGAAGGAGTGTGCTACCTAATTGTGTGTAGCTCACCTTTTGGGTTTGAAAAATGTCCTGTTCTGTTTTGTTCCTCTCTCATGTGAACTGAAACATTAATCATTGCACCCCCATTACATGAAGCCCCCATTAAGTTAACACATCATAACATAGTTTTGGTGCACAATAAAGCATGGCAAAAATGATGCTGTGAATAGCATGTTGGAAGTTCAAATGCCTGCCTGGCCATGAAGCTCACCAGATGACCTCTCAGCAGGCTATTTTATTATTTTGGATATTTTTGACCTGATTTTCTCCATGCCATATGGGTCCAAAGTGTCGTACAATGTGCAGAACACACATAACATGCACCAAAAAAAAAAATCATTTCACATACATGCAAAATAATCCAATTCTACAACTTCCAAGTGTCATTAGCAAACTGGTTCATAATGCAGAATGGGCGGCAACAACTTCCCCCTTAAGGAAATAGTCTCTCCCTGAGCAAATAGACACCCAGAGGGACTCTGTTAGGTTACAAGAAGAGCTGTTTCTATACCCCACTTTTCACTATTCTAAGGAGTCTCAAAGCGGCTTACAATCGCCTTCCCTTTCCTCTTCCTACAACAGACACCCTGTGAAGGAGGTGGGGATGAGAGAGCTCTGACAAAACTGCTCTATGAGAACACCTCTACAGGACTGGCCCAAGATCACGCATCTGGCTGCATGTGGAGGAGAGGGGAATCAAACACAGCTCTCTAGGGCCGGTTCCACAGTGACTAAAAACTTCACAGCAGCACGCATAAAGCTCTGTGGAATTCCATTACTTTCACACTACAATCTGTTGATTCAGGTGCAGAGCCGAATGCGTTCCCTGTTTGTTGCATGTTTAGTGAATTCTAAGAAAACGCAATTCCCCCCTCCCCTCCCCTGGGAGTGAATTTGCGGTAACCTAAAGCAGAAGCTCCAAAGTCGTATTAGGTTCCTCCACTATTTCCCATGTCAAAAATGATGGCGTTTGAGATCCAACCAATGCTGTGTCTCTGCCTGCCCTCCTCTACTCCCCACTGTATTCTTTTAAGAAATTGAACATGATTATGCTACATATCAGTTTCAAAGTAGCACAAGCATCACACACACACACACACACACACACACACACACACAGCCTCTCCATCTCCCCCTCCAGCAAGATTGTTCTTTGTCAATTTCATGAAGGGAAATGGAAAGGGAAAGGGGGAAAGGGGGAAAGGGGGAAAGGGGGAAAGGGGGAAAGGGAAAGGGAAAGGGAAAGGGAAAGGGAAAGGGAAAGGGAAAGGGAAAGGGAAAGGGAAAGGGAAAGGGAAAGGGAAAGGGAAAGGGAAAGGGAAAGGGAAAGGGAAAGGGAAAGCAGCTGTGGTCAGTTTCAGGCAGGGAGGCTATGAATGACCTTAATTTCCTCTAGGAGCCTCTTGCAGCTTTCTCCAAGTACAAAAAAGAGCTTCTTTGTTTTACAACAAAGGAGCATCCAAATTTAATGATTGTTTTTTTATATATATACTAGAGGCAAAGCCCATTGTATGTTGAAATACATTGGGTGCTAGCCTTTCCCCGCAGGGAGCTCCTGGCAGCTGAGCGGAACGCGACTGCTGGGGCTCCCTTAGCCTGCGGCCTGACGTGGAGAGAGGCGCTTCGCACCTCTCGCTGCATCAGGCCGCCGGCAAGGGATCAACTGTGAGCCGCGCTCTGCACGGCTCGCAGTTGCTCCCTTGTTGGCAGAGCGGGAATCGGCCGGGCCAATCGGCTTCGCACCTGCTGATTGGCCCAGCTGATGGTCTGTCCGGAGGAAGGGGCCAATCGGCACCCTTCCTCATTCCGGACAGAGCCCTCCATAACTCCTCCCCCTAAGCCCTTACGGCTTTATTTAGTCCGAGGCGCCCGCGGTGCCGCGAGCTATGTTAAGATATAATAACATGCACTATATGAGGAGAAGGAGGGAATCAATTTGACAACACAGGATGCTTGACTGTAGTGGCACCCTTAAAACAAAGCTGCAAGCAGGTACCATTTTCTCCAAGCTGTTTTTTTTAAATTTTCATTGCTCCCAAGAAGGCTTAGAAAGGGGGTGGAGAATGAGTTGCTGCACAACATATGGATTGTCCTTGGCATTTCCTCCCACATCCACAAAGTCTTTCTTAATAAGTTCCCTGCTGTATCGGGCAGTATCATTTGTTCCTGCATGGATGAGAAGGAAGGGGTAATGATCTGTGGGCTTGACAAGCCTGTCCAGCCGTTCTGTGACATCATTAATGCATGCACGAGGTAGGCAACAGACCTCTCAAGACCACAAGTCTGGTCTGCACACTTTGGCCTCTACGCCTCTCAGCAGGGAATCCCCAATTACCAGTACCCGTTTCTTTGTACCCTTGGGAGCAGAAGGCCTTTGTAGTTTTAATTATGATGTGGTGAATAACTGTTTTAATTTATAATTTATTTATTAACATATTTATATTCCACCTCTCCCAACAGTGTTGACTCAGGGCAGCTTACAGAATACAATGGGCCAACAGCCCTATAAAACCATGAAACGGTAAACTCAACAGTCCCCATCATCCCTTCTATTAACAAATTTAGAACAGTTGAGACAACATACAAGATGGCGATATAGACCCAAAAGTACCCCCCAGTAACTTCCCTGCTCCCACATCCAGCCATCAGCGTGGCTCAAGATGGTATATACAGGTCGTCATGTATCTAATGCTTGGCACATGATATAGTGTATGTATTCTTTTTCAAACTGACTACACAGCTGTTATTGTTGGAATTGCAATCAGCATGTAATTTGGTAAAGTCAACTCTGAAGGGTTGTACAGGTACTAGGCTGCTAAACTATACCTATGTGCTTGCTAGTGACACCTAATGGTCACTTTGGGATTTCAGTAGGAAAATCCCAAGCACATCAATGGGATTCCCTTTGTTTAAGCTGGGCTCTCACCCACCTCCTTCAGGAAGAGTAGCTGAGTAAGTAAGCAACCACCATTAGTCTCAGTTCTCTTCATCTGCTGATATATGGGATGTAGTCTGCTTGCAGCCTAGGCTTAGAGGCTTGCAATATGTTTTTCTTTTTGTAACTACTCTTTAAGCTTTTGTACTCTGCTTCAGTAAGGAGACTTAAGCAGATAAATATGATATATATTTGTAAATAATCTTTCCTAGTAAAAAAAAATCTCTTTTTTAATCCTCAAAGCACTGTGAGTCCGGATCTGTGTATCATCCACAACTTCACACTTTCAAAATGCTCTGTTACTCTGCAGCTCTAGTTTTCTGGAGGGACTCAGGAACATGACAAGTCCAAAAGTCCCAACAGTGATTATGTGACCAGCTTGCCTTTTGCTGCACAGAAACTGTTCTCACTAGAGAAAAACTTCTGAAAGCAGCAAAATCTTAAAACTCACAAGAGGAATTGAGGTTTGTTTTGGCTCTGAAAAGTTGAAAAGTTTTTTTTGCTGCCCAGAGGGAGCTGTATCCAGAGGCTGCTGGAAGCTGACCCGGAAATTAACTACTGTTTCTTCTTGAGACTAAGCCAAGAAGCAAGAATAAGGAGATGGCTGGTGAAAATGAGAATGGAGCCTCAGTACCAGAAGCACAAGTTACAAATAGAATTTAGGAGGCAAACGTCTACAAGCTTCTAAAGGGAGGTGGTGGGTTCTCCTTCTTTGGAAGTTTTTAAGCAGAGAGTGTCCGGGTGGAAATGAAGTCTGGACATGCTCCGCCCACCATGATTCTGCATGTTTATATATAAGAGGTACTAAGTGTTAAGGAATATATATATATATATATATATATATATATATATATATATATATATATATATATATATATATATATATATATATATAACTGTCATGAGAGTACGGGGAGAGCGGTATATATATATATATATATATATATATATATATATATATATATATATATATATATATATACCGCTCTCCCCGTACTCTCATGACAGTTTACATCAAACAGGAATGATACAGATAACTCAATTTATAATAACACAATAATAACAATCAACGTAATTATGGAAAAATATAACACTGGGGAGAACAGTAAGTTAACATACACTGATAGCCCAGTAGAATGGGAGAGGAGTTCCTGACAGCTAGAGCGGTTCCTCAGTGGAACAGGCTTCCTCGGGAGGTGGTGAGTTCTCCTTCTTTGGAGGCTTTTAAGCAGAGGTTAGATCGTCATCTGACAGAAATGCTGGTTTTATGAACTTAGGCAGATTGTGAGTGGGTGGGCAGGAAGGGATGTGCCAGTGTTTGTCTCTTGTGGCCCTTCCTTGCATACCCACTGTGGGATGGTAGATGACTTTTCTCCAGGCTAGGCTGGATTCTGGATATTTTTTGTGGGGGAGGGGATCACTTGGGCATGACATTGGGGTCACTGTGGGTGGGCAGGTAGTTGTGAGTTCCTGCATTGTGCAGGGGGTTGGACTAGAAGACCCTGGAGGTACATTTCAACTCAGAATATTTGTACTGGAGGCATCTGGCTTGTCAACATTTAAGTGCTGGAGGCTTCAAAGAATGATGCCAGAAGTGGCAGCAATTTTTAAACAGATGTGCAAGGCAGACTAATGCTGTTGAATGCATTGCCTAAGAAATTGAACTTTCTTGCTGACTTTCCTGCCTACCCCAACATGAAAACAAGGTGGATCCAGTGGTGGAATTGGTCTTCCACCCCTCCTATTTGGGACTTGCTGCCATGAGACATAGTAAGGTATCACAGCTCTGCTCCATGGGAGACCCAAAGGGGGCCTGGCTATTTTAGTGTCCATACAATTAATGGTTAGATCAGAAGCTCTAACAAATTATGGGCAGTCATCTATGGCTGTGGCTATTTTATTTCAACATGTGTGCTACCTCCTTGTTAGCATATATTGTCCCTCAGGAGGAACTAAATCACAGTTTGGGTGGAGATGGATGGGGGACAGCAACTAGCCTCTTTTATTTATTTCTTTTCACAAGTGGAAAAGTGTCTGCAATTAATTACCAACATAGACAGTTTTATTTATCCAATGTTTTTGTGAACTACAACCAAACTCAAAAAGGACTGATGAGCTGTTTTAGCACAGAATTATAATATGGCATCATATGGTTTAATTTGGATATTATGACACAGTTTACTAATTTGCCACAATTTGTTCTGCCTTATATCTCCACTATTATGATGGTTGTGCATTTAGTCTGAAGAAGAGTGCTTGCACTCAAAAGCTCACGCCTTGAATAAATCTTTGTTGGTCTTAAAGGTTCTGCTGAACTCAATTTTTATATAGATAGTAAGCACAATCTTTCACATCTTAAGTTGACTCAGCTGTTGTATAGATTAGACTTAATTATTCTGAATGGTTCAGTATTAATAGACTATCCAACAGAATTTTCCTTCTGGTCGGGGGACAGAATGAGTACCATTAACTACTTGTGAGGGAATACATGTGAGCAGTTTGGTGTAGTGGTTAGGAGTGCGGACTTCTAATCTGGCATGCTGGGTTCGATTCTGCGCTCCCCCACATGCAACCAGCTGGGTGACCTTGGGCTTGCCACGGCATTGATACAGCTGTTCCGACCGAGCAGTGATATCAGAGCTCTCTCAGCCTCACCCACCCCACAGGGTGTCTGTTGTGGGGAGAGGAAAGGGAAGGCGACTGGAAGCCACTTTGAGACTCCTTCGGGTAGAGAAAAGCAGCATATAATAACCAATTCTTCTTCTTCTTCAGTAATATCAGGGCTCTCTCAGCCTCACCTACCCCACAGGGTGTCTGTTGTGGGAAGAGGAAAGGGAACGTGAATGTAAGCTGCTTTGAGCCTCCTTCCTGTGGAGAAAAGCGGCATATAAGAACCAACTCTTCTTCTTCTTCTTCATGAGAGTTCAGCTGCACTATATGTTTAGAGTGTTTATACTTGTGATGAAATACATGTGCCTGAGCCTGAGCATTCAGCTGAGAGTCTTTGGGAAAAGAAGAAGAAGAAGAAGAGTTGGTTCTTATATGCCACTTTTCCCTACCCGAAGGAGGCTCAAAGCGGCTTACAGTCACCTTCCCATTCCTCTCCCCACAACAGACACCTTGTGGGGTGGGTGAGGCTGAGAGAGCCCTGATACCACTGCTCGGTCAGAACAGCTTGATCAGTGCCATGGTGAGCCCAAGGTCACCCAGCTGGCTGCATGTGGGGGAGTGCAGAATCGAACCCAGCATGCCAGATTAGAAGTCCGCACTCCTAACCACTACACCAAACTGGCTCTCTACACCAAAAGGAGTAGGAAATGATAGTGTTATTATGGTGGGGGGTCTGCTATAGACCGCCAGGCCAGGCAGAGGGCTTGAATAAGATGCTCCTAGACCAGATTACAAAGTTCTCAGAGAGATGGGACCTAGTGGTCATAGAAGATTTCAATTAACCAGATATGTATTGGAAAACCAGCTCTGCTAAAAATGAAATGTCCAATAAATTCTTTACTTACCTTGCTGACAACTTCATTTCCTAGAAACTGGAAGGGGCAACCAGGGGGTCTGCCATTTTAGACTTGATTCTCACCAATAGGGAAGAATTGGTTGATGAGGTAAAAATAGTGGGCATGCTTGGTAGTAGTGACCATGTGATTTTGGGCTTTATGATCTTGGGGGAAGAGCAAAGCTGTATGTAGTGAAACATTCAGGCTGGACTTCAGGAGAGCAAACCTTAACAAACTTAAAATTAGGTTGGTTAGAAAAAATTAAGGAGATGGAAGTCCAAGAAGGATGGTAGTTTCTCAAAAGTGAAATACTGAAGGCACAATTGCAGACAATTCCCTTGAGAAGGAAAAGTAGTTCAGTAGTAACAGGGACCTAAAGAAACCAGGATGGCTCCATAAAGAGCTTTCAAAAGAATTGAGTTCCAAAAAAAACTCATTTCGGAAATTGAAGGACCTTATAAACTAGGAGGAATATAAACAAATAACCGATGCTTGTAGGGAGAGTGTTAGAAGAGCTAAAGCTCAGTATGAGCTTAGGCTAGCAAGAAATGCTCAACACAGCAGAAAAGGGTTCTTTAGTTATACTCAGAGTAAGAAAAAGAATGGAGATATGGTAGAAGCATTGCAGGGGACAAAAACAAATCAAACTTTGAGACCAGAGTTGATCAGAGCTCCTGGTTAGAACGGGAGATGGTGTGACAATAGCCTCATAATCAAATACTGAAGGTGACTGCTTTTCCATGTTTAGCTCCTAGCATTCTGTATGGAGTGGTATGCTGCCTTGGAACAGGGAGGTTCCTTTTTAATGATTTAACAACCATTATGAAATATATCTTCTAGCAGGGATCTCCAGCTTTTTTGATGCTGTGAACACTTTTCTAATCCTGACAGTGTGGCAGGCACATCATTGGGGGTCTGCGCTCTATGGATGTACAGAATCCAGACATTTTCATTTTGCCTCTAGATATTTGCAAGCTGGAGATGAAGCCTTTCTTCCAGCATTGAAGGTAGAATGCACTTGCATATGGAAGTTTAGGTTCTCCAAAGTGGCCATCTCCTTTAGATCCCATGAATTTTCTAATCCCAGTGACATGGTGGATGAATCTGATGCCCATCACCATACCTTTCTAGATGATTACCCCTCTTCCCCCCCCCCCCATGTCTTGCAGCAGAGAAGAAGCAGAAGCCATTGAGAAGGAACTCCTGGAAGAATTTAAATTTGGACAGCAGCAATTAATCGAGATCTGGGGTCATGCATGCGCCATGGCTGTCACTAAGGTAAGTCTGCAGCTTCAGGGGGCCATGGGACGATAAGGTAGATCTACTGGACTGGTGAATGGTGGATCAAAGATTGTACCTCTGGGCTGGAGAAAACTATACCTGTTGCATTTCAGGCTGTAGTGAATCAGATAAACATTCAGAATCTTAGTGGTGTATGGGAGACCCTGCCTGTCTTGAGGACATTTTTGCTTTGCTGCACTCTGTCCCCCTTATGGTCCCCGTGACGGTGTTCCATGTCTACCACATGGGGCAGCGCAAAGTTTGTGTCCTAGAGTATGGTCCCCAGGTCCCCGCTGATCACTAGCAGGGGTTGAGGGTTGAGTAGAGTTGCCAGTTGGGAAACTCCTGGAGAATTGGGGATGGAGTCTGGGAAGGACAGGGATCTCAGAAGAGTAAAAATGTCATGAACCCCCAGTTCCTGACCCACGATTTCCATTTTCTTTGAGGTTGTTTTATTTCTTTATGCTCCCGGATCAATAGTCCCCCCCCTCCCATCTCCTCCTTGTATTTCAAAGAGTCATCCCGTAGTCCTTCCCCTTATCTCTTTGCCCAAGGCTGGCCTCCCCGACGGCACAGCCTAAACACCAGGGTCCATTCCGCACGACTTAAATGTAGCAGAAGTCTTACCTTTTGTAAACGCTATTAATTCAACGTTCCACATGATGACTTACACAATCTGCAACACTCCTGCAACACTCCCACAAAAATCGCTTTGTTGTAGCGGTTTTCGGGAAATCCAGAAACTGGATTCCCCCTAAAAAAACCGCTAGACTCTTGAGAACAACTTGCAACACATCCAAAAAAGACATGTGCGTTCTCAATGTAGCGGTAGAAAGAATGTCCCTCCCTCGCTCTCACCCCTGAGCTTCCGGAGACGCGATCGCCATTTTTTCCTCCTTAGACCGGCGAAAGCAACGAACCAGTGAGGCTTCTCCAGCTAAAGTCCCTCCACAGAAGTGCTTAAGAGTAAAACAAAGCTCCCTACTGCAAGTGTCTTTAAAGTTCCCAAGCACAATACAGCCCCCTGTTCGACACTGGCCGTAATTTCGGCCACAAATCGTGCCCATCGGGGGGGGGGGGTAGTTACTTGAAGAGCATGTAAATGATTAAGTGCCAGCTCCTACACCAGCAAAAAAGGTCTTTCTGAGACAACGAATGAACAAATATTCATTGCAACTGGTGTGTTTGAGTGTTTAAAAAATAGGTTTTAAAGGGAAAGGGGTTTTCGGGAGCATGAACACAACAGTTCATTGGTTGTTCTGTTGGATTGACGGCCAGGGGCGGGAAGAAGCGTGGAAAAATATCGCTTCCTTTGTTGCAATTCTGGCAAGACCGGAAACCTTTGGGGAATGAATACAACGTTACTGGGACTTCAATATTCCACTAGTATTAAAGGTATGCGGAATGACAAAAATTTCGCTATTAAATATAGCGTTTCTGCATACTGCAAACATTCAGCAAAATTGGTCTTGTGCAGAATGGTCCCAGCTGTTCCGCGTGGTCTGTTTTGGCACCTCTCAAATCTGAGAACAATGTTGCCTTTTTCCGTGTGAATCCTGGTTCCTGCCAAAAGCTTCTTCTATGGTTCCCCTCCCCAATCCGAGGTATATATTCTATGCAAGCCCCCTTCCCTGTGTCTCTGTCAAGATTTCTATGAGCATATGCAATGTGCTGATCCCTATCCTAGTTCTCCAAATAAAGACTTTTGCTTAAAGCTTCAACCCAAAGCCCGATGTCTGTTGCATGAATCTGCTAGGGTCTCCGCCACTTTGTTCCTGACAAAAATGCCCCTAAAGCAGCCCTTTCCTCCAGGGGGACTGATCTCTGTTGCCAGGAGATAAACTGTAATTCCAGGGGATCTCCAGGCCCCGCCTGGAGGCTGGCATCCCTAAGGTGGGAACTGAAGACCAACCTTCAGAATTACAACTGGTCTGCGAGCAACAGAGATTTGATCCCCTGGAGAAAATGACAGGCGGATTGAATGGCATTATGCCCCACGGATAGGGCTACCGGTTCCCATCTGGCCTCTGTCAGGAGATGTGGGGGGAGAGGGGTTGCCAGATCCCGGTTGGGCAACTCCTGGAGATTTGGAATTAAAGCCTGGGAGAACAGGGACTTCTGTGGGGTAGAGTCCACCCTCCAAAGCACCCCGTTTTACAAAGGAACTGCTCTCTGTTGCCTAGAGAGGAGCCGTAATCCCTGGGGATGCCCAGATCCCACCTGGAGAGTGGCATCCCTATCCCCTCTCCAAACCCTCCCCTCCCTCAAATCCTCAGGAATTTCCCAGTCTGGAGTTGGCAATCTGAGTCTGGAGGACTCTCTTTGCTTCCTGCTGGGCCTCTTTAGCCGGTTAAGAAGGCCATGTTGTTTTCCCCCTTTCAGCCCAAGCGGAGGGCAACGGTCAACCTTTTTTGGCCATTCCCACACCTCTGGAATGCGGTATCCACCCCGTAGGCCTCCAGCCAACCCATCGGTGTGCTTCTGGAACGGTAGTGGCTGCCGGTGGTTTCCTTTGGAGGCTCAACAGAGGCCCCGGTGTGTGCCAGCCCTTTTCCCTCGCCTTGTTAGTTTTGGACAGCCGCTGCACTGGCTTAATGATTTCATCTGGGTTTTAATGGCTTGCAGGCCAGGCCAGGCCATTCTGCGGGAAGGTGATTCCAGCCTGTGGAGGAAATGCCGAGCAGTTTTGAAAGTCTGACACTGTGCAGTTTCACGGGAGAGCTGAGAATGCTTCTGTCTCCCTCTGTTTCCACCCTTTTGTCCTGCAAACATCCAAATGGGGTTGTTGAGCATCTTTTAGTGGCGCTTTTGATATTTGTCATTTCCAGGTTACAGAAATCTGCCCCCCTGGAGCAACTGGCTGCTTTGGAGCGTGAACTGAAGGGCCTTGTACCCCCTTCTGAGGTTCCCACCATCCCAGGCCCCACCCTCAAATCTACAGGAATTTCCCAACCCAGAATTGGCAACCCAAAAAGGCAGTTTCCCCCAAAACTAAGTTCTCAAATGTGTGAATCAGACTTAACTACACTGAACTACACACACGCCTGTCCCTAAAGAAGCACAGGATTGTGAAATGTATTTTATATTATTTGTTATCATTGTAAGGGTTAATCATTAAGAGTGTTGTTCCTATGAGTGGGAGCTTTTGATGGGGAAAAGAAGGTATATATAAGAACAGCCTGCAACTATTAAGTGGTGGGTGTCTGAAGTGTGTGTTGAATAAAGAGTTGGTGAGATCCAGCTGTCTGTGTACTATTTTGCAATGAAGGTGGGATCGTGACCCAGGGGCATTCCCGGCCCCCAGGAAGCATGTCTGGCCTCGACCAGAGCCAGGGCCTTTTTGGCCCTGACCCCTGCCAGATGGAATGAGCTCCCGGAGGAGCTAAGGGCCCTGCAGGAGTTTTCAACATTCCTTAGGGCCTGAAAAATGGAGCTCTTCCGCCAGGCCTATGGTTGGGGCCAGCTTGCTGAGGAAGATCTAGGACCCGCCCCCTCCCGGGTCACTCTATTGGTGGATGAAGATCAGTACCCCTTGTCCACCTTTGAGGGTGATTGTGGGAGATTTGGTTTTGTGTGTGTGTGTGTGTGTGTGTTTTGTGCCATTATTCCTTGGACTCTTTGCAAATGGATCGTGTGCATTTTGTAGATTATGGGATTGTTTTAAGGGTAATTTTATGGGAATTTTATGCATGTTTGTAACCCGCCACAAGCCTTGTGGGAGTGGCGGGCTAGAAATTAAATAAATAAAATAAAAATATTGGAAAATTTGACCCCTCTAATCCCACCGTGCGGAAAATATGTGACAAGTTTCAAGTTTTACGCAGTCACGAATGGTCTTGCTGATCCTGCATGGAAATGGGCCGTCTTCTTCAGCAGGTGTGGGGCTCGTACATTTGCTCTCTCTAAGGCCTTGTTGGCTTCCACTCGGTTGGATGTCTCACCTATCACCGATATCCTGGCAGCGGCAACAGCCCATTTGACAACTAGACCCATGGGAGTCCTGCAACAACCTGCATTCTATGGGTGAAATCAACAACTTGGCGAAAGTCCCGCCACATTCGTGGTAGAATTGTGACAACTCACACAACAATGCAATTTCCCGAATTCGGAAGATATGCTGCGGGATAGATTAGTCTGCAGCATCAGGGACGAGGCAACGCAGTGGAAGATGTTTGCCCGTCAAGATTTAATACTTCAGGTAGCCCTTTACATGGTATTGGCGGCGGAGGTTGCTGAGGCCAGCACCCAAGCCACACGGCAGCTGCTAACTCCGGCTGGTGCGTCTACAGAGGCACTGCCACAGGGAAGATATCAACCAAATCTAGACAGCTGATGCCCCCTCTGAATTCCCCAGGTGCCTGGCAAACAGCAGGCACAGTGGGGGCCACATGTGCAAGCTGTGGGGGCCAGCATGAACAATCTACCTGCCGTTTTGAGACACACAATGTAAGGCCAGTCATGACTGGGGAAGGCACTGGCAAACCACCCCGTATTGAGTCTGCCATGAAAACGCTGGAGGGCGTCACCCCAAGGGTCAGACATGACTCGGTGCTTGCACAGGGGATACCTTTACCTTTAACCTTTAATGTAGGGCCTGCTGAAAATTGGGGCAAATCAACAGTCATATTTTATCCTAAGTGGTCATCTTCCTTGTTCTTTTAAAATGTAAATATTTGAAAATGTATTAATGAGTATAAGCCATTGAAAGATTTTTTTTTTAATTCACACATTGTGTTCAAGAAGGTTGCCCATTCTGGGTTGGGAAAATCCGGGGGGGGGGGCAAAGCCTGGGGAGGGTGGGATATGGCAAGGGGACTCAGTGGGGCACACCACCATACAATCCACCCTCCAATCCAGAAATCTTTTCCAGGGGCACTGATCTCCATGGTCTGGAGAGGAGTTGTAATTCCTGGAGATCTCCAGGCCCTACCCAAAATTTGGCACCCCTAGGCAGAGCCTCGAAAGGGAGGCTTGGCTATTTTGCGTTGGTTGCCCTTTGGCTGACTTTCTGAGGCCCTTTTTCAAGAATTGAGGGTCTGCAGTGCTGTGAGACCCAGCAACAGGTGTTTGGCACTTAGGAACAGCCATCTTGGAATAGCAAAATCTAATTTGCGCAATAAGCCATGAGAGAATGCCAATATTGTCTTCTTCGTTCCCAATTAACAGTGGGGCTTTCAAAACATCAGGAAAGGCTATTTAAACACATCAGCTTGTCTTGATGCAGCGAGATCGTGAGCCATTTAATCCCCCAATTATTAATGTCTATTTAGGGATGATCGGCTTCCTTTAATGGAATATCACAGACAGGAATAACTGGGCACAGCCCTCCCCGTGACTGATATTATTAGATACATTTGCCATTCAATCGGATTGGCTGTAGGTACCAACTGAGTCAATTTTTGTGTGATGGAGCCCACCAGATTTTTGATACCAGCAATTCTTGCTATTTTAGCTATGCCAGGATTTTCACAGAACACCAGGACAAAAACTGATCCTAAACTTAAGCTGAGATTTTGCCTTCTTCCACCTACACTGAACTTCTATTAATGTAGATAACAACTGGGTAGCCGTGTGGGTCTGAAGTCGCACAATATGGTCTTAAAGGTGCTACTGGTCTCTGATTTTATTGTTCTACAAATGTGTGAGTTTGGGGCGAGAATTTTGTCACTTGCATTTTTATCCTGCTATTGTTAATATACTATTTTAAGGCTTTACAGAGGCAATGTAGCCGTAGACCATTGAAAAACAGAAGAATCACAAAGAGCAAAAAAACTGGCTTTTGCATGGTTGTTGGCTCCTCTTTGAAACCGACTCTCAACCTTTCCTTGTTGCTTTGCATCTCTCTGTGACGTTGCTCTTTCCTGCATCCTCACACTGCTGGGCTTCTCCTCCTGCAGGTGTTCCCTCTGCGATCTCTGCCAAAGAAGCAGCCGACACTCTTGGTGGTCTGTGGCTGTGAAAAGAATGGAGCCATCGGCTTGGCATGTGCACGGCATCTGCGAGTGTTTGTAGGTACCCCCTGCCCCACCCTGCCCTGGGGATTCCTTAGTATCCTTCAGGGTGGGTTGCAGGATTGCCTGGTCCCTCCTGGCCACCAGCAGGACACGGGGGGGGGGGGGGGAGAGCTTTGCCATCACCAAGTTGGGAAATTGCTGGAGATCTAGGGATGGAGCCTAGTGAGGACAAGGAACTCCCTCAGTGTGGCACAATGCCACAGAGTCCACCCTCCACACACTCTGTTTCCTCCAGAGGAATGGGCTCTGTGGTCTGGAGATGAGCTGTAAGTTTGGGGGGTTCCCAGGCCACACCTGGAGGCTGGCATCCTATTTATTTGATTTGATTTATTTGATTTATTTGATTTATTTGATTTATTTTTTTTATAGCCTGCCACTCTTGGAAATCAGCTCGTGGCAGGTTACACAAGCAATTTATACAATATCTGTTCCACATAATGTATTTCTGGACAGGGGTTGGAGGAGGAGTGTGTCTCATGTCTTAAGTGCCACTCAGCGCTTAACACCCACTCAGGGCGGCTGTCCCACCCCTGAGTGCCTCCTCCTCCAACCGGCTGGCCTGTGTTTCCAGCAGCCAGCTAATCACCTTCCATCCCACACCCTTGACCACCCCCTCCCTCCTTCCCTCTGAGGCTTGGAGGCTGCAGATCCCTGATGCGTGAGAGCTCCCTCTGCCGGTGCTCTATATATCTATATCTATATCTATATCTATATCTATATCTATATCTATATCTATATCTATATCTATATCTATATCTATATCTATATCTATACTAGCAGCAAATCCCATTTATAAAAATGGGCTTTGAAAGGGGAGAAGGGGGAAGGATAAGGGAAGGAGGTAGGGCCCCCCTCCCCCAAGCTGACCTGGTCATCGGCTGTCCGTGGTGGAGAGTTGCCCCCCCCCCGGCAGGAGCAGGCTGAGAGGTGTCTGGTGGGGCAGGAAGGCCTCTTGCGGCATCCGTTGGATTCCACACTCAGGATGTGGCTCTCTTAGCAGCAGAAAGGACAGTGCGTAAAAATTGGGACTTTTATACCGTAGGACGCAGGACAAATTTTTAAAAATTGGGATTGTCCCGCCAAAAGCAGAACATCTGGTCGCCTTAGAAAAAAAACTCAATACAATAAAAATAGTCCAAAACATAGAGAAATGCATAACTGGATTACAAAACTAGAGGATGCAGAAATAAGAGACATATAACAAAGCAGTTAATCAGAGTACAAAATGGTGCAATAAAATCAGAAGCATATTGACAATAAATAGTGCATGGACAATGGCCTAAAATCCCCAGAGGTATTAAAACTAGACCCCTATGCCCTTTATAAGAAACATCTTCCTGAATAAATCTACACAGTCTACAACTTGAATCAATCTTTCTTATTATTATTATTATGGTCATAGACTAGCACAAATTTCACCACATTCCAATCCATCATAATAATATAATAAAAATTTCCATGCAAAACTTTGCAGTAAGTGCTGATACCTGTGGATTTTCACCTATAAGTGGCAATTTTGCATACACCAAGTCTGATCAGCTAGGTGATCTAGATGTGCAAAAAAAGGAGGGGCAATTTCAGGTTTGGGTCTAACCTATGCAAATCAGATTCAGTATTTCCTGAATTACCCTAATCCCAGTTTCAGTACTGAGATTCAGGTTCAGCTTCATTCAGGAAAGCTGAACATTTCATAAACCATAGCTTTATGAGTTCAAGGCTGGCTGGGGGTCTTTTTTCCCCATGCAGATTTTATTTATTTATTTTGTTTTTGAACAGTCTTGAATTCATTAAGTTGTGGTTGCAAGACAAATAGCTTCCTAACTGAGCTATCTTGCAGCTGCGTATCTGTGGCCCTATTCAGAATATTCACTGAGTTTTTGCAGCAGATTGGGAGAAGGGGGAAAGTGCTTCTATACAGTTGTTTATTAAACAAAGAATCACAGTGCAAAATGTCCCCATTGCTTTTTGAAAAAACACCAGAAAGAGGGCAGCCTGGGAAGCATTTCCCCCCTCTCACCTGTGAAGCTGGTGAAGGAATAAACAGCTCGTCTTTATTTCTGATATTAATGCTTATCAGTTCACTTAATGGGGAAGCACTGCAATGAAACCACCAGATGTTAAAGGGGCTGCTCCTGCTGGAAACCAGCCAATCAGCAGAGATCAATCAACAGGCCGATCAAACAAAGGGAGTTTCCAGAGAGAAGAGTATATTTGAGTGCAGGTTACAGCAGGTGGGATAATGTTCTTTCCAGTCAGGGGAAATGATTGTTGTAGATCTCTGGCAAGATCTGAGTCTGATTCAAACAGAAATCAGAAGGACCGAGCTGGAAAAAAACATGTGGGTGCAGACTCAGCCCAGCTGGAGCTGTCTTCAAGGGCAGACCCCTGGAGGATGCATTGCAGTAGTCTAACTTTTAGGTTACTATGGCATCCCTGTAGGTCAAGGGTACATTGTATTATTATTGCTCCTGTCAATTGTTTTCCCTGATGTTTTATTTAAAAAAAACACTTTAGTCTTTTATGTTGTAAACCACCTTGAATGCAGTTAAGAGAGATCTAGGGTAAAAATGTTTTATGAATCCTCAGTTATAGTACAGCATTTTTGGGGGGCTCTTTCCTTTCTATTCCCTTTGCAGGAATATGAGCCAACAATCTTCTACCCCAAGAGATCATCTAATCCTCTTTATCGGGATTTCACAACACAATGTGAGAAGATGGATATCCCATTTCTTTCCTATCTGCCCACAGAGGTGAGCAAAGGTGGCCAGAATTGCGGTAGGGCGAGGTTGGGATATCCCCTTTCTTTCAAACTGTACGCTGGTTTTCAGCTTCCTATAACAAATGTGACAAGCACAGCTGTCAACCAGCCTTTCTAAAACTTGTCATCGTTGCTTTTATATCCAGTCTGCCAATCTCTTCCATGTTTCTGACTTCTGCTGTTTTCTGGAAATGGCATTATTGGGGCTGGCGGGGGGGGGAGTAGACTTTTTAACAGAACTTGGGGAGAGGGGATGGGAAGAATTGGTGTACAAGAGGATGGGGACAAGTTTTGTAAGAGTGTGATAGAAACACAGCTATCACTGGTATTCAGACTCTTGACCAATAGATTTTGTGGGGCTTGCAAGCTGTGTTGAGTTATTGCTTTAGCTTTCTCTAAAGCCAGCTTGGTGTAGTGGTTAAGAACACCAGTTTCTAATCTGGCGAGCCCTCCACATGCAGCTAGCTGGTTGACCCTGGGTTCTCACAGCACTGATAGAGCTGTTCTGACTGAGAAGTATCAGGGCTCACTCAGCCTCACCTCCCTCACAGGGTGTCTGTTGTGGGGAGAGAAAGGGAAGGTAAGCCACTTTGAGACTCCTGGTAGGGAAAAGAGGTATATAAGAACCAAGACTCTAGATTAAAGTGACCAGATTTTAACATTGGTAAAGCAGGACAGCATTGACCGGGGGGGGGGGGTCTTGATTTGGTCTATATGGAGCAACAAACATTTTCATAGAATGCATAGAACGCAAAAATAGTATTGTAAATAGATATGTATTTTAATTTCAACATAAGTACAATTTGCCAGGTGCCCCCAGATGTCCCGCCAAAAGTGGGACAATCTAGTCACCTTACTCTAGTTTTAAAAAGATCTTGCAAGTTTGAAGCTGGCTCTGTAGGGTGCTGACAGATTACCCTCAAGAACCTGCCTGCCCATGGGGGCAGCACTACACTGTGGAAAAGAATTCCCTTTAAGACATTTAAGGGGAACGTTTAATAATCCCGCAGCAGAACGTTCACAGGGCCAAGACACTCAAAATACAGCTGGTGGGGGTTGATGGAGCCTTCAAGTTTAGTCAATTTATGGAGACTCCCCCCCAAGGGGTTTCCAAGGCAAGACACATTCAGAGTAGGGTTGTGTGCTTCGGCTCGGTTTGGCCACGATCACCAAAGTCCAAGGTGGCTAGTGGCGCGGAGAGGAGGAGGGGCGGAAGTGGTGCACTAAGGCAGTTGAACCAAGCCAAACCACACAACCCTGGTCTTCCTTGGTCTCCTGTCTAAGTACTAGCCAGGACCCTGCTTAGCTCCTGGCAGGGGGTTGGGGGGAGCCTTGCCAGCTCCAGGTGGGAAAACACATGGAGATTTGGATATGGAGCCCAGACAGAACAGGGTGGGACCTCAGTAGGGCACAATGCCATAGAGTCCACTGTCCAGAGCAGCCAGTTTATCCAGGGGAACTGATCTCTGTAGTCTGGAGATGGGATCCCCAGGCTCTACGTGGAGGCTGGCATCCCTAGTTCTAAGTCTGGCAGGAGAACATGGCTGATGAGATGCCCCAAACTCTCATTTTATATTAAGTCTGTCTACATTTTCACTTTTAGGCAACTGTTGAACCCACTGGAATTCTGGGATGTTTGTTCAGATGACCAGAAATTGAAAAGGTCCATGTACGGACTGGAATGAGCCTCTTGTGGCGCAGAGTGGTAAGGCAGCCGTCTGAAAGCTTTGCCCATGAGGCTGGGAGTTCAATCCCAGCAGCCGGCTCAAGGTTGACTCAGCCTTCCATCCTTCCGAGGTCGGTAAAATGATTACCCACCTTGCTGGGGGGTAAACGGTCATGACTGGGGAAGGCACTGGCAAACCACCCCGTATTGAGTCTGCCATGAAAACGCTGGAGGGCGTCACCCCAAGGGTCAGACATGACTCGGTGCTTGCACAGGGGATACCTTTACCTTTACCTTTTACGGACTGGAATTCTGTTCTCCTTGTGCAAAGAACGCGCTAACCCTGACCCCAGCTTCCCTGCCCGTCTGCTGAGGCCTTCCAGTTGGCCTGCACTTCACACCCTGTTTTATGCGAAAAAGAAGCAGCGGCAGAATAATTTGGGTCCCAAGTTCTTGGGCGTGAGTGACAGAATCAACTGGAAGCGTTTGGCTGTTGAAACTGTGGGGGCCCCTTTTTCTTGCCTGCTTCTGGATCAGGCCAAGTAATTTCAGACGGGGGACCACTGTGCAGAAGGAGGCAGAGAGGAAGAAAAGATTTCTCATTTGTTTCTTAAGGCCTGGAAGTCTTTGGTCGTGGCTTTTCCGCTCCCCAGAGCTTCTTGTTAAACTGCCATATTTCTTTAAATTGCTGTGAAACCGAAGCTGCTTCCTGCAGTGCTGAGGTCCCTCATTTGGGGTGAAGCCACCCGTGAGTCAAGCCTGCTTAAAATAACAGAGTCCTCCCACAGGGCATTAATTAGGGATCAAGTGAAGTGACATGGCTGCATCCACAGGGCATGCCAACCATGATTAAGGCTTGGTTGCTGAGTCCTGGCCCGCAGATGCTGTTGTTCTTTTGTTTCTTCCCAGCAAAGGCAGGGAGAGGGGAGAGGGAATAAAATGGTTCACAACAAAAACCATGTCAGTGGAGGTGGTCACGCTTTTTACACCCACTTGTCCACTGTTTCCTCAACAGCCTCCCCTTCCCCCTACTCCTCGATTTAGAACAGCCTTTGTCAACCTTTTTACCACTGAGAAACACCTGAAACATTCTTTAGGAAATCCCAGAAGTGGCACGATTGTGCAGAATATAGTTCAGAAGCAGAGCTGTGGACACCCCCACCCAGGGCCCTGCCCCTCCCCACCCTCTCAAGGCCCATCAATGGCCATTGGAAGGGTGGGTCAACATGAGCAAATACGGTCATAGCACCCAATAAATGTTTTTTTTAAAAACCAATTTTAAAAACCATATGAAAAATTAATTAACTCCCACCCCTTTGGGAAACCCTTTCAAGGCCATTAAGAAACCGTAGGCCTAGGGTTTTATAGAATCATAGAGTTGGAAGGGTCGTCTAATCCAACCCCCTGCACTATGCAGGAAACTCATAACTACCTGCTCATCATCTGTTCTAACAGATCAGTTCTCCAGGTACATACCTGGCTGTTTTTGTCCCTGGGGCAGGGGGTAGGGCTTAGTGATGCAAGGAGAGAAGGTTTGATGACATGGAGGATCCTGAACCCCATACCCTCCCCAGAGAGTCCACCTGCACCCCAGCCCACCCCATCACCTGACATCCTGCTGACATCCTTCCCTGTGGGCGATGGCAGAATGGCCAGCCACGTTGGATGGATGGCCCACAATATCATTCCCCACCTGCAGCCCTGTGCATTGGTGATGCAGTTGGCAGGCAGCTGGGGCTACTTGTGGATTATCCATGCACAGCAAGCCCCACCAGCAGTGAGAAGGACACAGACTGCTCCTTCCCATCTCCGCTAGTGCCTAGGACATGTTGCCCAGCTGCCACCCCTTAGATATGCCTCTGGAGCTCTCTGAGTCCCACCAGCCTCACAGGGCATCTGTTAAGGGGCAAGGAAGGTGTTTGTAAACCACTGTGGGACTCCTTTGGGCAGGGGTAGTCAAACTGCGGCCCTCCAGATGTCCATGGACTACAATTCCCATGAGCCCCTGCCAGCAAATGCTGGCAGGGGCTCATGGGAATTGTAGTCCATGGACATCTGGAGGGCCGCAGTTTGACTACCCCTGCTTTAGGCTGATGCTGCATTGAACAGGGGGTTGGACTAGATGATGAAGAAGAAGAGTTGGTTCTTATGGCCTGTATGACCCCTTCCAATTTTATGGTTCTCTGATTTTATGAACTGTGCTGGTGAGCTTTGCAATCAGATAAAAATATGATCCATAGACCTCCTTGGGCTCCTGTTCCTTCACATTTAACTGCGGCTGCCTTAAAGCATTTCTTACTTCTTAGCATAATTTATTCCTATTCACTGTGGGATTTCTGAATAGATTCTTAATCAGTTTCTTTTTCTTGGGGTTGGAGGGTGTGTGTGCGTGTGAAGGCTCTAATTAACACTTTCACTTTTTGATTACTACTTTCCTCTCTCTCCAAAACCATGGTTGATTACTTATTTCCCTCTTTATGATTGTAATTTGTGCAGTGTTTTTTTTTTGTTTTTTGTTTTTTTAAGAGTGAGCAATTGCTTTGCAACTGGATGAAAAGCTATAATTAGAAACTCCCTGCCCCAGCTTTCCCTGGCATGCATACACAAAAATAATGTGTGATCAGAATGAAATTAAGGATGGAAAGAGAACTGAAATTTGGCGCATGGAGAGAAATGCCTGATCTGTGACAATACTGGATGCAATCAGAATCACAGAATCACAGATCTTACAAATCAAAGGATTCCCAGGAGAACTGAAAGTTCACTGTCAGCCGATCAAAGCTCAAGAGGGCTGCTGATGTCCACGCAGCTCTTGGGAAATCTCCTGGCAGCTGAGACCCATTCCCCCAGAGAAAATGGCAGTTCTGTAGTGTGGACTGTGTGGCATTACGCTCCATTGAGACCCCTACCTTCCCCAAGCCTTGCCTCCCCCAGGCTCCACCCCTCCAATCTCCAGGTTTTCCACAACGTGGAGCCAACCGCTCCACATGCTGAAGAAGATGCCTTCCAAAGAGACATCCTGAAGGGCTCTTGTCCATGGGGTCAGGCATTGCAGCAGGGTTATGGGGCACGTGATTCAATACTCAGTGTGGATAGAAGCCAAGTTTGCAAACTCCAGGCTGGGAAATTCTGGGAACTTTGAGGGTAGAGGACCTCAGCAGGCTATAATGCCATACAGCCCACCATCTAAAGCAGGGGTAGTCAACCTGTGGTCCTCCAGAGGTTCATGACTACAATTCCCATGAGTCTTTGCCAGCAAATGCTGGCAGGGGCTCGTGGGAATTGTAGTCCATGAACCTCTGGACGACCACAGGTTGACTATTCCTGCTCTAAAGCATTTCCTCCATGCTCAAACTGGAGATTGGCAACCCTTGGTGGAACCCCATCCAATTCTGCCTTTGGGATATGGATTTTTTGCGAGCACATCAGCTTGGTGTAGGTTGTTAAGAGCAGCAGCTTCTAATATGGAGCGCTGGATTTGATTCCCCACTCCTTCACATGCAGCTAACTTGGGTTAGTCACAGTCCTGCTAGGGCTATTCTCACAGAGCAGTTCTGTCAGAATTCTGTCAATCTCCTCTGCCTCACAGGGTTTCTGTTGTGGGGAGAGGAAGGGAAGGTGATTGCAAGCCACTTTGAGACTCCTTCCGGTAGTAAAAAAGCAGGATATAAAAAAAAAAAACCCAACTCCTCTTCTTCATCATGATCACGGATTGGGGACAACCACAGGCTCCTCTGTCTTTCTCTCCTCCCCTACCAGGTTCAGCTCATCAGCGATGCCTACAACCTAGTCATTGATGCCGTTCTGGGTGTGGAGGCGAACCCAGCCGAAATATCAGAACCGTACATCAGCGTCTTGGCAACCCTCAAGCAAATCCGGGCCCCCCTCATCAGCCTGGACGTCCCCTCGGGTATGTCCATCTTAACCCACCAGCTTCTTCTCTCCCGGGTACCACTTGGAGGTTTTAGGTCACATCCCATTATAATCTCTCCCACTACCCTTCTTGATTCAATACTCAGTGTGGTCTTCCCAGTTGCAATGTATGGCTGTGAAAGTTGGACCATAAGGAAGGCCGAGCGTCAAAGAATTGAGGCTTTTGAACTCTGGTGCTGGAGAAGACTCTCGCGAGTCCCTTGGACTGCAAGGCGAACAAACCGGTCAGTCCTAGAGGAGATCAGCCCTGACTGCTCCTTTGAAGGCCAGATCCTGAAGATGAAACTCAGATACTTTGGCCACCTCATGAGAAGGAAGGACTCCCTGGAGAAGAGCCTAATGCTGGGAGCGATCGAGGGCAAAAGAAGAAGGGGACGACAGAGAATGAGGTGGCTGGATGGAGTCACTGAAGCAGTCGGTGCAAACTTAAATGGACTCCGGGGAATGGTAGAGGACAGGAAGGCCTGGAGGATCATTGTCCATGGGGTCGCGATGGGTCGGACACAGCTTCGCACCTAACAACAACACCCTTCTTGACTGGTCAGCTTCTCCTCCTCTGCCCTCAATCCCTCACTTGGCCTGCTTGTGGCCTGTGATGTGTTGGATCAAATAACCATAGTCTCGTCCTTTACATGTAAACAGGGACACAGAAATTAAAACTGGAAATGTTTTAAAACTATTATTGTAAGCCACCTTGAATCGTGAGGAAAGGTGGGATATAAATGTTTTTTAAAACAAAAAACAAAAAATACCCTGTGCTTGTAAGAGAGAGGCTTATGAATAATTGGTCCATCCAGCACTGACGGAGAGGCTGATTAAGGGGGTGGCAGGTTGCAGTAGATGAGCGATAGGGTTGCGAGTGTCCTGCATAGTGCAGGGGGTTGGACTAGATGACCCAGGAGGTCCCTTCCAACTCTGTTATTCTATGATTCCATGGTTCATTCATAATCAAAATGGGATCCTTCCCCTCTTGTGCCCAGGTGCTTTCCCCTGTGCAGCTCTCCATGCTTGCACAGGGTACTTGTGGAACTGCAAAATGCAGAGTAGTTTTCAAAGAAGTCCATTTGGAAGTTACCCCAACACCCATCTGCTGTGCTTGTCTTAAAGGTACAGCAACTTTGTTATAGAGCTGGCACACCTTGGCAGAATCATTGCTCTAAATACCCACAAGTCAAAGGGGATTCTACTCCTCCTCCAGGGAAGGATAAGAAATGGAAGCAGACTTCATGAGGCCGGAGAGATTTCTCTTTGGCCTCATGAAGTTTCCTGTTATACGTAGCATCTCCACCATTTGGAGCAGGGATCCTCTGTTGGAAAAGGCAATGTCTGGTATACAAAGAAGAGAAGAAGACCCTGCAGGGGGCAGCAAGAAGACTGATAGGATAGTGAGGTCAGGAGACCATCTCTCTTAAGTTTCCTTCCTTGTCTGTCTCCAGATTAACAAAACAAAATCAGAGTCCAGCCAGGCACCTTTAAGGCCAACAAAGATTCATTCAAGTCGTGAGCTTCCGAGTGCAAGCACTCTTCCTCAGACTGTGAACTGACAATCATGACAGTGGGAATATAAAGTTAATCCTGTTAAATTAGTAAACTGTGTCACAGCATCCAAATACAGCCATAGGATAATTCTTTGCTAAACCAGCCAATCAGAACCCTCAAATTCAGTCGTAGTTCACAAAAACATAGGAGAAAGGGGCACGGTTTCCACGGTGGCCATTTTCTCCAGGGGAATTGATCTCCTCGAGATCAATTGTAATCCCTGGAGATCTCCAGCCACCACCTTGAAGTTGGCAACCCCAACCTCACCCATGCATTCTTCATAAGCTGGGGAGCAGAGACCCCTGCATTTCATTGCATCACTCTCCCTCATCTCTTCTTCCCTCCCCAGCCAAGTTCCTTGCCCAGGCGTGGGCAATCGCTGTTTCCAGCAGAGTTTGTCAAAGTGGGTCTTCCTATAAAAAGGCTTCTGTCCCCCCCCCCCCCTACTGAGACATGATGTCATGCTCAGAGTGGCCTTGCTGTGTCTGGAGGGAGGCAGCTGGTATTTCCATCAAGCATCGGAATTCACTCTGCAGAAGAACAAACAGGCAGCTGCTGGCCTCTACAATCTGAGCAAAGAAGAAAAATATTGCCTGCTGGCTGGCACTGACTAAATGACTTCCCTTCGAGGCAGACCTGGGTCTTCTGGAAGGCAAAGGCTGAAGCGTGGGATGAGCAGGGTGGGAGGGGAGAGAAGATGTACCTCCTCTTCAGTCCCTGCCTTGCTGCCCCTCACTCTGTGCCAGTTGCCTGTGTGGCAATGAAAACCAGTCCGTTGCTTTCTGGTGGGGTTTGCCCTCTTGTCCCTCAGTGAGCTCTGACTCACAGGCAGGCCAGCAATGTAAAAGAGCTGATGCAGATCAAGGGCACTCAGACGGATGCCTCTGCCCCCCTCAACACCCATCAAGCTGGTTCACACATTCAGTGGCGGGCAGGGGAAAGGGGGATGAGGGCAGTTCCCCGCCCTCTTCAGTCCTTCTCTTCTACTCCCATCTTCAACAGGGTCAAGTTCCAGCCTGCACGCTTGGGAATGTGTATGTGTGTGGCAGAGATTCTGTTCCAGAAAGGCCGCTGGGGTTCTGGAGAGGCATGATAGAGCCGTCTTGGGAAAGAGAATACAATCTGGGTCAGGTCAAGGCCCGGGAAGGAAATGGAACTGATAACTATCTACAAGTATTTTAAAGGGTGCCATATAGAGCAGGGGTAGTCAACCTGTGGTCCTCCAGATGCCCATGGACTACAATTCCCATGAGCCCCTGCCAGCATTTGCTGATATAGAGGATGGAGCAGAGTTGTTCTCTCTTGCCCCGGAGGGAAGGAACAGAACCAATGGGATGAAATTAATTCAAAAGAAATTCCATCTAAACATCCGGAAGAAGTTCCTGACAGTTAGAGCGGTTCCTCAGTGGAAGAGGCTTCCTCGGGAAGTGGTGGGTTCTCCATCATTGGAGATTTGTAAACAGAGGCTGGATAGCCATCTGACAGAGAGGCTGATTCTGTGAAGGCTCAAAGCGGTGGCAGGTTACAGTGGATGAGCAATAGGGTTATGAGTGTCCAACATAGTGCAGGGGGTTGGACTAGATGACCCATGAGGTCCCTTCCAACTGTATGATTCTATGTTCCCTTGAATTTCAGGATGGAAAACCGGTTGGGCAAAAGCATGAACCTGGCCACTGTCCGTTCCATCAAAACCTAAATCTTGTTTCCTTGGGTTTTATCCAGCAGGGCTTCTTATTCTCTTATCCTAAAGAAATGGAGCCTCCATGCAGAGGAGCAGTCTACCTGCAATTACCTCTGAAAACAAAACAGGGAGGGAGGGGATCCTTGGCTCTGATCCAGCCAGGAGACTGCTGAATCCTTGTCCTGTTTCTTTCTTCAGGGTGGGACGTGGAGACTGGCAGCAGCGAAGGGATAAGTCCTGATGTCCTTGTCTCGTTGGCTGCCCCCAAGCAGTGCGCCACCCGATTTATGGGCAAGCACCACCTGGTGGCCGGGCGCTTCCTGCCTTACGACGTGCAGAAGAAATTTGAACTCAATTTGCCAGAGTACACTGGCACAGATTGTGTGGTTTCTCTTTAAGGATCTGGAGGAAGCAGCTGTCAAACTGGTCTCTCTGGCCATCCACACAGCCCTCAGCTCGCATATTTGGGATGGAGAGGATGGCAGAAGCCCCTGGAGTTATTAACCATATCAGATTCTAGACTTTGGAATATTCCATAGTAGGGGGGGGGGGGTTAAAAGTAATGCTTTGTTATGTTGTGCGATCTAGGCAAACAGAGCCCGGGTATGTCCCATCTGCTTCAGGAGGGGGCCCCTGGCTTTAAAATGAAATCTAAAATTCCTATATAAATGCATTTTAAAATAGCTTTTATGATTCCCATTAAAGTTTCCACCTATGTTTTACATTTTTGCTGAGAGCAGAGAGTTTTTTTAAAAGTATCTAGTCGTGTTATTTTCTTCTCTCTTTTAAAAAAAACAGAAAGAAAGAAAGAAAGAAAGAAAGAAAGAAAGAAAGAAAGAAAGAAAGAAAGAAAGAAAGAAAGAAAGAAAGAAAGAAAGAAAGAAAAGTTTCTGATTTTATCTATGACTAGGGGTGGCTTTAAAAGCAGGCTGGGGAGCTGGCATCCTGTCAGCTCTCACTGTGAGAGACTGGAGAGACGGTAGGAGAGGAAGAAGGCATGATGGCCCCCTATTACTACTGCTGATGGTGAGAAGGCAGTGAATGGCAGTGGGGTGCCCACAGAGGCTGCGCACAGGCGCAGACTGCACATTCACCTCCACTGGAGGGGCGGGGCCCTTAGTGGGAGAGGGCCCTCTTAGTGAGGGCCAATCAGAGTCCCCCAGTGCTTCTTAATGGTTCAACAGCCCCTCTGAGTGGCCCTCAGAGGGGGAGGGAGCTCAGTGAGAGCCAATCACAGGCCACCCTAGTGCTTCTCAATGGTGTAACAGCCCCTCTGACTGGCCCTCAGTGGGGAGGGCCCCCTCAATAAGGGGCAATCAGAGGCCTCCCCGGTGCTTCTCAATGGGGCAACAGCCCCTCTGAGTGGCCCTCAGTTGGGAGGGCCATCCCCCCTAAGGGCCAATCAGAGGGCCAGCATGTCTTCAGGAGGACACATGATGATGATGATGATGATGATGATGATGACAATGACTATATATCAAATTAGATTCAGGTGGGCTGTTGTGTTGGTCTGAAGCAGCAGATCCCTGCCAGCACCATACATTTCATTACCCAAAGGCAGGGGTAGTCAAACTGCGGCCCTCCAGATGTCCATGGACTACAGTTCCCATGAGCTCCTGCCAGCATTCACTGGCAGGGGCTCATGGGAATTGTAGTCCATGGACATCTGGAGGGCTGCAGTTTGATTGCCCCTGGCTTAGAGGATGCTTTGGGGACTGTAGGCCTCCAGGAACATTTACATGAAAGTGATTATATCTGCGGGTCTGGAAGACACAGGCACAGCTCTTCGAAAACCATCAGCTCTTTATTAGCTCCGACCCTGAGAGTCAGCGATTGGTGAATTTACAATCCCTCATTTGCATCATATCCAACATAAGCATAATTGAATTCACATACATAATAGAAGCCCCACATCTTTGTTGAATTAGAGGCTCCCTAGAGGTCTACAAACCATTCATATTTCAACCTGACAGAACCCCTTAAGGGCCAAACAATGCCCCCCCCTTGAAAGAAGGAATATGAGTTTTATAATTGATTTACAACCATGACTGCTTCATAAATCAGTGGCAATCACATTCACATGCTACTGCTTGGGGAGGGCAAGGGTTGGAGAGGGGAGGGAAGTCTTCAAGCAGCAACTAGATAGGTACTTAGCCTGGGTGTAATCTACACGGGGCTTTTGACCCAGTCCCAGTTCGAATGAATCCCTGCCATCTACACTGAATTCGATTTGCATTTTGATTTGGGGGCTTTAAACTTTCCCTCTGCAACATGCATGATTGATTTGTGGTGACCCTATCCCCTGTGCTATCCTGGGTATAAGCCTTGATATTTCAAAAACCGCCATAGGTAAATGTGTAGATCTCTGCTTTTTGCAAATTAACTTGCTACCTCCAACACTATAGCAAAGAACCCTGATTGGCCAAGGCATCACTTCAAAGTCTTCCTGGTTCCCGGTTACAAGGCTTGTCTTAAAGTGACTTCTCTCCAGAAGCCCTAACTTCTCTCAGCAGATATTTTCCTCATAGATTTATTTTCCTTCCTTTGCTGTCTCCAATCCTCTCCCCCCCCCCCCGCCATTCAACAAAAGAAAGAGGCTCCTGTTGTGCTTGGGTCCCCTCCCCCTGTTCTGAGCTTCCCCAATCAAGTGCAGAACACTTTCTGTTTCAATTGGGGGGGGAGGGATAGAGGAAGACCCAAGTTCAGATTGATCTGAATTCAGCAGGATCCACAACGGAATTAAATAAGTAAGTGCAGAATCAGCCCTGGATTCTTTGGGCTAATCCTGCATGGAGCAGGGGGCTGGACTATGGGTTTCAGGGTCCCTTCCATGATTCTTCTGTTCTATACAATGCCACAGAATCCACACTGCAAAGCAGCCATTTTCACCGAGGTGACCTGATCTCTGTATCTGGAGAGCAAGTGTAATTCTGGGAGATCTCCAGGCCCTACCTGGAGGTTGGCCACCCTGTGTGCAGATTGCAAGAATGACTCCAGGTTATCAGGGTTCCATGAATAAAAAGGTCGCAACTACTTTGGCTCCTGTCAAGTCACCCATTGTAGAGCACACAGGTTGGGTCAGAATTTCGGTCCTGTGTTGCTGCTCACAGGTTTTGAGGTTCTTCTCAGGTCTTCCATGCACAGTTTCTGTTTCAGATTGCAAGGGGTGGCAGGGATGCAGGAGGGGTAGCCCTTTGCTTTCCTGATATGGAACAGTCAATGGGGGTGCTGTTTTGTCTGCTGGGGAAACCCATGGATTGAAGCACATCAGAAGAGCCCTGCTCGATCAGGTCAGTCCAGCATCCTGTCTCACACAGTGGCCAACCAAGTCTCTCTGGAGGGCCAACAACAGGGCACAGAGGCTGAGGCCTTCCTAAGAATATCAGAAGAGCCCTGCTGGATCAGACCAGTGGTCCATCTAGTCCTGTCTCACCTAGAGGCCAACAAGTTCCTCCAGATGGCCAAGAACAGAGGTTTGAGGCTGAGACTTCACCGATGTTGCCTCCTGGAACAGGGATTTAGAGGCTTTAATGCCTCTGAATGTGGAGGTTTCCTTCAGTCACCAAGGCTGCCACTGGTAGATTTATCCTCCCTAAATCTATCTGATCCCCTTTTCAAGCCCTGAAGATGCCACAGCTCTCCGCCTCCGCCCACCCCATTCTATTTACCAGTGGAGAAGCAAAGCAGACAAATGAGAATTTCCCAGGGAGGCCAACTGGGATGCTGAAGATGCCACAGTGAACACTAAGGGGCTTTCCGCACTCCTTCAAAATCGCACAATGGTTGCCAATTGAAAACGCTACTGATTTGCCATTATGCACAACGTCGTTGACAATCTGCCACACACCTGAAACCGATCCGCAAAAAGCGCTTCGTTGTAGCACTTTCAGGGAAATCCCCCAAAGTGGATTCACCCTCCGGAAAGCAATACACTCCTGCAACCAATCTGCAACACTAGCGGGAAAGTTCTGTGCGTTACCATTGTTGTGGTTTCTACAAAGTCCCTCCCCCTGGCTCTCTCCTCTGATCTTCCGGCGAAGCAATCGCCATTTTTTTTCTCCGAGTGAGCGGGGATCAAAGCACCGGCGAGCCTCCGTTTAGAGGCTTCCCCAGCTTCAGTCCCTCCCCAGAGCTGTTTAGTCACTAAGCACAAACAACAGAGAAGCCCGTTTGCTGATGTATTTTCCCTTTATTTTTCACACTGTTTTCGGCCGAAAATCACGCCCGTGAGGGGGGGGGATTTTTTTTTTCACTCGGGAGGAGCGTGGCAACGATGAAATGGCAGCTCAAACACCACCTGCAAGCTGGATGGGTCTCTCCGTTGCAACGAATCAACACAGATTCATTGCAACGGGTGTGTGTTTTTTTTAAAACTTTCTCAAAGGAAAAGGGGCAGTTTGGGAGCATGCTAACGGCCGCCCATTGGCTGCTTGACAGCCAGAGGCGGGACGAGCTTGGCAATAGCGCTTCCTTTCTAGCAATTTTTGCCGAGACCGGAAGTCTGTGGGAAACGATAGAAACACAACTGGATTTCACTACAAAGGCCGGTATGCATAACGACGAATTCTACTATTTTAAATGGCGATTTTTCGTTCAGCAAACAATTTGCTACATGGATCCCAGTGCGGAAAGCCCCTAAGAACTGGTGGGCCAGGGTCCTGCCACCTGAGACTGTTGCTGGCCAGGGACAATGGCTGCCCGCACAGGCCACAGGATCTAATACATGGCTCCATAAATACATGTGGAGGAGGAGTTGAGTGTGCAACTCTTTCTCCTTCAATTTTTGTTTCAATGTTTGACCAACCAGGCTCAAAGGAGCTGCCCCACCCTGGAGCAATCTTCCCTTCTTGGTAAGAGTGGAAGGCATTGCTACTGGGTTTAACCCTTGCAAGGCTATGGACCTTAGCAGAAGACCCACTGTACTCCCCTTGCAGAGCGTATAAAGTTGCCTTTTAGGGAATTAGGGTCATCTCCTCTGCCTGAGAAGTGGCTCCCCAGAGGCGCAAGCAGAGTTCTTTAACATCACCTGGTGCCTGATCCTTCTAACAGTGCTGGGGATTGAATCTGAGACCTTCTGTAGGCAAAGCAGATGAGCAGATGGAGGGCACTGCCTTGTGGCCTCAAGGCACCTCTTGCACAGTGGGGGGAAATATGCTACCAAGCAGTGGATGAGATTCAGTTCTGTAGCACACGGGGCACTCCAGCATGCTGGTGCATGGACTTTTCAGCCTGGCCTGCCCGCTGGCCACAGGGGCTATTGTCACTGTGCAAAATCCACCCACCCTTTTTATAGACGGGCTGCTGACCTCACTCCCTATTTTGCTGATTCAGCGAGCAAGTAATCTGATGGGGGTGGGGTAAAAGTGTTCACAGTAGCAGTGATTCCAGCAAACTCTGGGCGGACAAAACCGAAAGGATATTGCATGCAGTATGGATAAGTGATAACCCCAGGTGAGTCATGGGAAATTTCCCTCAAACGGGCCCTCCACATGGGGCCAAAAAGTCTCCTCAGCCTGGGCTTCCTCTTGGCAGGGGGGTTTAGCTGGGCGCTTCAGTCCAGCCAATGCTAAATTGGGAAAGTCCAGGATTATTGGGGGCAGAGCTTGGGGAGGGAAGGAGCCTTGGTAGCCTGGAGGTGACTTGTGATTCTGGGAGATCCGCTGCCCCCCCCCCCCCCGGAAGTCAGCAACCTTGGAGATGGAAGGAAAAAGGTTTCCTCAGCCTGGTTGCTAAAGAGCAGGTGCTTAATCTCTTACTCCTCTGCACTCAGACTGACCCCACATTCTCCTCCTGACTATCTCACAGGATCTGATGGAGGGGAGAATCACGGTTTTGCACAGACAGAGAGAGGAGTGGAACTGCAGTAGATCTGAGTCTTGCTGTATAGTGGTTAGACTGGGCACGTCAGGTTCAAATCTTCACTCTGGTAAAGAAGCTCATTGGCTGACACTCAGCCTAACCTACCTCTCATGGGGGGGGGATGGAGGAGAGGAGAACATTGTTAGCATCTTTTAGGTCTCTTTTAGGGAGAAGGAAGGAAGGAAGGAAGGAAGGAAGGAAGGAAGGAAGGAAGGAAGGAAGGAAGGAAGGAAGGAAGGAAGGAAGGAAGGAAGGAAGGAAGGAAGGAAGGAAGGAAGGAAGGAAGGAAGGAAGGAAGTTTTTTCCCCACAATACAAAATCGACTTGCGGACCTGCCATAGGATTTGATCTCAGTTGCTGCCTTAAAGAGCTTTTAACCAAGTGTTTAGACAGGCTTTCTCAACCAGGGTTTCATAAAAACTCTGGGGTTTCTTGACAATGCTGGAGCGGTATACAGAATGGGTAGGAGTTAATTAATGTTTTAAATATGTTCAACATTTATCAGGTAATAATATATGGTCAGATGAGCCTCTTGTGGCGCAGAATGGTAAGGCAGCCGTCTGAAAGCTTTGCCCATGAGGCTGGGAGTTCAATCCCAGCAGCCGGCTCAAGGTTGACTCAGCCTTCCATCCTTCCGAGGTTGGTAAAATGAGTACCCAGCTTGCTGGGGGGTAAATGGTAATGACTGGGGAAGGCACTGGCAAACCACCCCGTATTGAGTCTGCCATGAAAACGCTAGAGGGCGTCACCCCAAGGGTCAGTGCTTGCACAGGGGATACCTTTACCTTTACCTTTAATATATGGTCATGTTGACCAATCCCCTCTCCCAAAATGGCCAGTGATGGGCCTGTGTGGGCATGTACACAGCAAACACTTCTTTGGTTTCTCAAAGTCTGAAGAATGTTTCAGGGGTTTCTCAATGGTAAAAAAAGTTGAAACAACCTGGTTTAGACAAACTGCTACTGCAGTTTGCCTAGAGTGGAATTTGGAAAATGGCAGAAATATCTACATGAGTTTTGAGGGGAGGTTTTAAAGAAATTTCAGATAAGATTAGTGACTTTTCTCAGAATAAGGCAATGAAGGAAAAGTTTTCCAATACCTCTTAGTGAGCATGGCTAATAACAATAACAGAACATCCACCCACATCCAGCCAATTACAACGATTTAGGCTAGATATCAGGAAAACGTTTTTCACCGTCAGAGTAGTTCAGCAGTGGAATAGGCTGCCTAAGGAGGTGGTGAGCTCCCCCTCACTGGCAGTCTTCAAGCAAAGGTTGGATACACACTTTCCTTGGATGCTTTAGGATGCTTAGGGCTGATCCTGTGTTGAGCAGGGGGTTGGACTAGATGGCCTGTATGGCCCCTTCCAACTCTATGATTCTATGATCCATGTTCAGTGGCAGTATACCTCAGATGCTGCTATTTAGGAGAGTGACTTTTAAAGACCAGTTGGCATTCTAAGCATGCCCAAAGTTCTTTTGCCCTAGAACACTGATTGTCAAGGAAGCTGGAGTCATTGCAGATGAACAGTGTGTGGACTGCGGGGGGGTGGGGGGGGGGAGATACATCTACCTGAGAGTTTTGCCAAGATGTGCTGCCCCAGAGGTTTGCGGGGGGAGACCTAGATTGGGCCACTTAGTTATTTCCTTCATTTCTTCTCAAAGGGAATGCAAAGATCCTTCTTTTAACCCCAGTCCCCTTGGATCTGATTGGGTGCCATCCTCCAGCTGGAGCCTGGAGAGCTCCTAGAATTACTACTGATCTCCAGACAGCAGACATAATTTTCCCCGGAGAAAATGGCTGCTTTGAAGATGAACCCGTTGGCATGACACCCCTTCGGGTTTCCTCCCCCAAAACCTGCCCTTCACAGGCTCCATTCTCAAATCGGAACCATAAAACCCAACTGATAGCAGTTAGGACCTTCAAAGGTTGTATGTCTGTATTATTGTTAAAATCATATTACTATTATTGTTCACAGCGCATAGGTTATAGCAAACCAGGATGCTTTGCATTATATGAACCATTAGATTGACGCATTTCGGCCCTTGTAGGGCCTTCTTCAGAGATCTGGTTTTAACACACACATAAAATATGTACAGCAGCCAATAAAAGCCCCAAGGTAAGAGCTGTAAAGTATCAGAGTCACTTAATGAAAGAAGATGTCTAGTTATCAGTCATTTGCTCTCATCCAGAGGCTGCCCAAAATGTTCAGTGTTGTGTTTCCTTATTAGGAAGGTCCTAAATATCAGTTATGAGCCTCTTGTGGCGCAGAGTGGTAAGGCAGCCGTCTGAAAGCTTTGCCCATCAGGCTGGGAGTTCAATCCCAGCAGCCGGCTCAAGGTTGACTCAGCCTTCCATCCTTCCGAGGTCGGTAAAATGAGTACCCAGCTTGCTGGGGGGTAAACGGTAATGACTGGGGAAGGCACTGGCAAACCACCCCGTATTGAGTCTGCCATGAAAACGCTAGAGGGCGTCACCCCAAGGGTCAGACATGACTCGGTGCTTGCACAGGGGATACCTTTACCTTTACCTTTTAAATATCAGTTGGATTTGTATGGTTCTAGTTTTAGTCCCCACCCCCCTTTTGGTTTTTGTCCACTTGCAAATCACCAGGAATTTCTTAAGACAGAGCTGGCACTCCTCTCTAGGGCTGCTAATAGCCAGGTGAGGTCCAAAGTTCTCCCAGAATGACAACAGAGATTAGTGCCCCTGGAGAAAATGGCTGCTTTGGAGGGGGGACTGTCTGCCACAATCCTCTGTTGAGGTCTGCACCCTCCCCAGGAAACAGCTCTAAATCCCCCAGGATCCAGCCACTGCTTGAAGATGGCCAGTGAGGGAGAGCCCCCCACCTCCTGAGGTAGCCTATTCCTCTGCTGAACTAGACTCATAGACTCCTAGAGTGGGAAGGGGCCATGCAGGCCATCTAGTCCCACCCCCTGCTTAGCGCAGGGTCAGCTTCAAGCAGCCAGGATAAGGATCTGTCCAGCCACTGCTTGAAGACTTGCAAATAAAGATTACAAAGTGAAAAGACATATAGAGGGAGGAGGTATACAAATGGGGGGGGAAGAGTGTGGCTCAATAAGTCTGATATAACCTCTGTTCTATTCCCAAGAGACCTTGTGCTTTGTGTGAATGTTTTGGTCATGTGCAATTATTATTACAAAGTGGAAGAAGCCTCACAACAAAACTAGACATTACCTAGGAGTCTAGTCTTGTTTTGATGATATTCTAGACTCTGAAGACAGGAACATCCTGTGTAATGTTGACCTCTGGTAGCAACAGAGGAATTCTTCTGTTAACTGCAAGATTTTTTCTTCACTGCTTGAAGGCTGCCAGTGAGCGGCTGGCAGATACTTATCATGGATGCCAAGGGAATTTGAAGTATCTTTTCCTGGGAATGTGGGGGGGGTGCCTCTCCCTCCCACAAAATATCAGGGCCCACTTCAAAAGTGATCAAATGATGGCTGGAACCAAACAGTTGCGAGATGCTGCTGAATTTCGTGATTCCTTGTTTTCAAAGATGATTGTTTTAGAAAGAGGCATTTCCTCCTTTGGAACATAGTTGTAGGTGTCTTTGTTCCCTGACCATATGGATGAAAACCTAAGACATTAAAATCTGTGTCTCTTTCAACAAAATTAATGTAGCAAAAAATGTTTTACAATGTAAAATCTGTGAGGCAAAAAATTGTGGAACAAAAAAAAATTTCTACCGAAAACAGGCAGGATGAAAATGGTATTTTCCCAACTGGAAACAGACATGAAAAAGTGCTGGTCAAACCACAGAAGAGGCTCAAGGACAGGGTCAAAATTCTTGGAGATTTTGGGGGTTGAGGCTGGGGACGGTTTAATGCCCTCCTGCCCCCCAGCAGCCATTTGCTCAGGGAAACTGTCACCTGCAGATCAGTTATAACTCCAGGAAAACTCCAGGTCCCACCTGGAGGCTGGCAACCTGACTCCAAGGTCTTCCAGTAAGCCTCTATGGAAGCAAGCATGGAGATGACCTGGGTCTCGTCATGTCCCTAATCTGCATTGTAAGCACTATCCCACACAGGCTATCTGCCTGGCAGCTAGGGACCCACAGGGGCCATGTATATGTCATGATATCACTTCTGCAGAAATCCTAGAAGTGATAGGGTAGCTCTAGGAATCTCCAGAAATTCTATGGTAAAACCCCTGAGGTTCTAAGGGTTCCTTTTTTCACTTCCAGGTTTCCCCAAGAAATGATCTCATGAAGACAGACATTGTGCCGATGGCTTAAAAAAAATATCTCCCTATGGACAGGGAATTCCCTGGCCAAGGGACTGGCAAGCTTGTCTCCACCAGATTTTTATCTCCTCTTGCTCCTAGTGTCCCCACATATCAGCATGGGCTCAGGAACCCTCTGTATGTCACAGCCTGACATTCCACACACTACAGCTGCCGGTGTCTGTTGTGTCAGACTGATTTTTCTAAAATAGTTTTGTTGGTTAAACACCATCTGGGCTTCTAAGTCACTGGAAGAGTCAGTAGATGCAGCTGGCTAGAGCATTCTGCTTTTGACTATATGTGTGTCCTCCTCTTTGCTATGAGAACAGAACATCTTGTCTGAAATGCTAGAGTGGCAGCCTAGAGCAGAAGAGCGTTTTCCCGAACACCTGAGACTTCAGGTATTCTAATGGGAAATGGCTGAACCCAGGATCCTCTCCCTGCAAAACATGTGTTTTCCCCTGAACCATAGCTGCCTAATGTGTTTGCCCTGCACATGAAGCTGCCTGTTATCTATTGTCTATTCTGATTGGTGGCTTCTGGATAAGAAAATTCTTTTCCCACACTGGCAGGCTACGATCCTTTCAATGAAGGGTTAAACCTGGGATCTTCAGCATGGAATGCAGAAATGGGGAGATGATGGCCCATTCTGCACACATTGGATAATGCACTTTCAATGCACTTTTAGAAGTAGATTTTTGCGGCAAAGGCAGGTTGAAAGTACAGTATCCAATATGGGCCTAATGTTACGGTGTTAGATTGAGAATGGTGTTCAGGATTCCCTGGAGACTACTGGAACAGAACAAAAATTGAGTCCAGTAGCCTCTTAAAGGCAAGCAAAATTCCCAGGGTATCAGCTTTCATGAGTCAAAGCTCTGACTCGATGAATCTGATACCCTGGGAAATGTTGTCAGATTGAGGTGCTACCGGACTAGAATCTTATTTTACTACTAAAGGCTAACCTGGCTACTCATCTGAAACTGTGACAGTTTCAGGTAGCATTAGGTCCCCAGGACATCTTCCTGTGCATATGGGGGAGTTTTCCTGCAAACTTCCCTTTCTACTATTTCTGGTACTCTTTAGCAAAGTATGGTCGTGCTTGTGCAGACATGTTTGTATGCCGGAAATAGGACACGTTTGCCCTAGCCTAGAAGGATCTTAGCTATCACAGAGTAACCTAATCACCCTGGAATGCCTCAAAGTGAGGAATCTTCAGACTCTGGCCATTTGTTAATCCTCTCAGTGCTATCCCAGCACCTGGATATATTCTTTTCTCGTTTCTTCCTTGATTAGGTTATCTACCTTAGTCATTTCCCCTATCATGTTCATTAGGCCCATTTTAGCAAAGTGGCTTTGTCTCACACAAACATCTATTCAGGTATGAATGCAAATGCAGCTGCCTGAGAAAACTCTTTTTTAAAAAATTAATTCACTTTGAAAGTTTAACTCAATCAAGATTTCTTTGACATAGACTTGCTAAAACCATGAGTGAGTCTCCATTTCTTATTTTCACATGGGTAATTAATTCAAACACATTGTTTTAGGGGCGATCTGCTCAAACCTGGCTTTGGACACATTTTGGGGTATTTAAGCACTATACCAGACCAAGTCTTATATGTGCTGTTCCTGGATCCACAATATGCATGCAGCTTGCATGTTGGTTTTTCTAGCTGCTTCTGTCTTCATGGACTTCTCTATATTGTGGAAGGTAGCTATGGATCTTTTCTGACCCAAAATATCAATCCTTTCTTTCTTCTTGTATCTTTGTCTAGTTTAAGTGGCATAACATTGTGTTAGGGACTTTTGTTTAGTTTTTCAATAAAATCCATTTGCCTTTGCATAAGATTTCTGGCTACGATATTCCCCCTGTATAAAGCCTCTTGTGGCGCAGAGTGGTAAGGCAGCAGACATGCAGTCTGAAAGCTTTGCCCATGAGGCTGGGAGTTCAATCCCAGCAGCCGGCTCAAGGTTGACTCAGCCTTCCATCCTTCAGAGGTCAGTAAAATGAGTACCCAGCTTGCTGTGGGGTAAACGGTGATGACTGGGGAAGGCACTGGCAAACCACCCCGTATTGAGTCTGCCACGAAAACGCTAGAGGGCGTCACCCCAAGGGTCAGACATGACTCGGTGCTTGCACAGGGGATACCTTTACCTTTACCTTATACACAGGGGGGAAATTTTGCTTGTTACATCTCTTGCTCAGAAAGTCCCCTAGAATTGCTAATTCCCGCATTATATATTTAGGAGACAACTCTATTTTAGGTAGCAGTGGGTGGCTGCATTGGTCTGCCACAAAAGAGGTAGAATCAGATCCAGCAGCACCTTAAAGATTTCCATGATATATGCTTTTGAGAATCACAACTCACTTTGAATATTGAAAACATACACCCTGGAAACCTTGCTCATCTTTAAGGTGCTACTGGATTTGAATCTTACTGGGACAGAGAATCCAAAAATGGCCCTTTTCCTTTTGAAAATATAAAACCCAACAGCACTGATAGAACTACACTTGTTCTACAATGCTCCCAATGAAAGCGGCATTTGGTGAATTTTAGGAAGGGGGCAGTTTTATTTTCAGTCCCTGTTTTGGACCGAGCCGAAGAGAAGAGGTCCGTGCAATATTGTTATGTGCAAGACAATAATATTGTTATGCAGTTGTAATATTGTTATGTGTCATGAGGCTCCAAATTGCAAACCAAGTCTCTAATCAGCAAGCCGCAGCTGAAACTTGCTGGGTCTCTGCTTTGCATTAGCTCATTTGTGTGGTTTTATTCCCTCTTCTCATTCTTCCCAACACGATGATCGGCTTTCAACAGCTCGGTGCATAAAGGCTACTGTTGAAGATTTCCCAAAGATAATAAGGCAAAAAAAAAATAAAATAAAAATCAGATGCTCTTCCAACGTTGGTCAAGTTGAAGAATTTTAATTTCCCCGTGGCTCTTATTTCTCCCCTCAAGGGTTTGCTGTCCAAAGAAGCGGTCAAACCAATGGAAGAGGGAGCACGGGGGAAACCTCCTATAAAGACCTGCTATTCTTCCCAGCTCCAGTTTCAAAGCAGCCTGCTCCAGGGACGTTCTGCAAGGGACTCTGCTGACTCTTCTCCTGCCCTGGAGGGATGTGGCCACCTCAGGCTGCTCTTCTTTTGCTCTTGGTTGTGTGGGATGCTGCCTCAGCTCAAGGTAATTCTTATACTTTGCAGCATTTGGTGTACAAAAGGGCGCTGGATGGAAGGGTAGAGGGGATTGGTGTGGTACGCAAAATAACAGCATGGCATCTCGGGATGGCAAAGGCACATTTGGCAGTCCTTCTATCACCTTGCATGAACTCCCAAACCTGCACAATCTGTCCTATGGGGCAAATTCTGTTACTGCTGACCTTGTGTCTCTCTAAAGGTGCTGCTCATGTCCCTGAATCGGAATGCTATCTTTGGAACTGGCTCAGTGACTTAGCTCTCAGTGCTGCCTACCTCACAGGGGTGTTGTTAGGATGAAATTAAGACAAGGAGAACGGTGTAAACTGCTCTGGGTCCTCATGTAGTCGTTTTTGTTTATGCATTGATTTATATACTGCCCCTTGTGGACTTGCCTTCTTGGGGTGGTGAACAACAACATAATACAACAATGCCAAATGAGGCCATGAAGGATTTAAATGGGCTTGCCAACCTCCAGGTGGAGCCTGGAGCTCTGATTTCCAGAATATGGAGATCAGCTCCCCTGGAGAAAATGGTTACCTTGGGGGGCATTGCACCCATTAAGATCTCTCACCTCCCCAATCCCCTAAGGTTTGATCTACAGATAATCCAGGAGTTGGCAACCTAGGATAAAGCTTCCCTTGGTGATTTCCTGGTTTGAAATAACCTCAGAGAAGCAATTTGCCCTACGGGGGATTCCCACATGCACTTATGGAATGCACACAGATTTTGCCAGTGCAGCTAGTATTAACTAGGGTGGTGTGCTTCAGCTCAGTTTGGCCGCCTTGGCAATCACTGAAGCCCGAAGCAGCGCGTAGGAGGCCAGTGCCACTGCGCGGAGAGGAGGGGTGGCAGTGGTGGTGGCACAGAGCTGCCCCTCCCTGCATCACCGTCCCTCCTCTTCGCACCATGGCGCTGGCTGCCTCAGGCTTTGGTGATCGCCAAGGTGGCCAAACCAAGCCGAAGTGTTCACCCCTAGTATTAACCCTTGTGGCTATTTGAGTCTGGAATAGAATAAGGCAGAGGCCTAAGTCTCCACTACTAGCATCCTGCAGCCCCAGCCTGAATTGGGCCCACACAAACACCTGGGAAGCAAGGGTCCCCAAACATACCTGCCAACCTGGCCCAGGAGCAGCTACATTGTGGGCTTAGGTGGCCAGTCTTCAGGAGAGGACTGGCCATTTAGTGTAATTTCAACTATCTCCAGGCTTCTGAAATCAGATCCCCTCCACAAAGGGACTGCTTCAGAGGTTGAACTCCATGGCATACCCTGCAGTTTCCTTCCGTCCCTGAACCCCACCCTCTTCAGATTCCTGCTTATAAATCACCCCCATGTTCCCAAATATGGTTTCACAACTCTCACCCTGAGGGGGGATATGAACTGGATTTCTCAGGGGCTAATGCATACTAACCAGTTTTGCAGAGAATGACCTTTCTTTTATTTGATTGACAATCATCTCACCAGCATTTGGGAAAGATTATCCACCAGTCTGTCAGTCAATCAGTCAGTCAATGATTCAATCAATCAATTGCTGAAGCCAAAGCCATAACATCAACAACAAAACACCCAAATACCTGTCTCTTTCCCTTCTTAATCCATGGATTTTTCAGCAAAATGGACTAGAACAGGAAAATGTTGCAGGTTGCCTCTTTCCCACAAAGGTGTCCGAGTGCCTTTACTTTCTGCACAACCATGGCCATTTCTGGACAAGAGTCATGTTGTGCCAGAAGTGTTGTCCGGTGTGCAAATCCCTAAATAGTCTGGGACCTTTACACCTGCAGGACCGCCTCCTCCCTTTTGCACCTCAGAGAAGCCTATGCTCAAGGAGTTGGGACACATCACCTACCAATCGGGTAGGCTGTCCTGGCTGTCCCATCCCTGATTGGCCACCCATCCAACAAGTGGCCAATCAGGAAGAGTGTCCTGCCCCTGGCCTCATTCCCCTCCAATTTCTTCCATATGAAAGAAGTGCCAGCTTGGTAAATGGTGTGAGAGACTTCAATTTCTAAATAAGTAAAAGTTCCTTTATTGAGAAAACGCAAACATCTACGTTGAAGGCATAGTCAGGACTGGTTCACAAAGCATAGGATGAACAATATAGGGGATCTTCCTCCTCCCTTGGGAACGTGAACCAGTCACAGTTCAAAAGAGTCAAAACATATAGATAACCATTTGGCCATCAAGGAACCAGAAGGTCTGGAAACAACAGAACCTAAAAAAAGGAAGGGGAAGGAATGTGGAAGGAGGGTAAAGAGGAATAAAACATAGTGGCAGGAAATCAACCTTGGGGTGTCAAGCAAAAGCTGCTGTGTTACATCAGAGCAAAAAGACCAGGCTAGAACAATACCCTAACAAGCAGCAGAAAAAAAACATTATTAAATTATGGCAGAAAGACCTGGGGATTCTGACTAGTGGGATGGTGGAGGGCCTGGGACTGTGGGCCCCATGGGGGTGGGGAAGGAGGGAGGGAGGGAGCCTCCTCCAGCAATTGCTCACACTCTGAGCAGCCCTGGATGCAGCCTCACCAGGTTTTGGCAATGCTGCGGGAGCTGGGGAAGAAGAAGAAGAAGAAGAGTTGGTTCTTATATGCCGCTTTTCCCTACCTGAAGAAGGCTCAAAGGGGCTTATAGTCACCTTCCCATTCCTCTCCCCACAACAGACACCCTGTGGGGTGGGTGAGGCTGAGAGAGCCCTGATATCACTGCTCGGTAAGAACAGTTTTATCAGTGCCATGGCAAGCCCAAGGTCACCCAGCTGGCTGCATGTAGCGGAGTGCAGAATCGAACCCGGCATGCCAGATTAGAAGTCCACACTCCTAACCACTATACCAACCTGGCTGAGGGTGAGCCAGTGCTCCTCCCACGCCAAGGTCCAGCTGTGACCTTGCCAAGCTGTGGCCGGGCTGCCAGGGTCGGTGAGTGGAGGAGACGAGTCCCCACCAATGCTTCCTCCCCACCACCTCAAAAAGGCTCACTGAGGCCTGCAGAACCCTCCGCAGGCCTTTTGGGGGCAGCGGGGAGAGGCACGGAGTCCCCACCAGTGCTTCCCCTTCCTACCCAGAAAATGCCCGTCAAGGCCTCTCCAGGCCTCTGCTGGCCTGCCTGGGGTGTGGGGAGGGAGCCTAGTGCCCATTGTATTTTGAGATACAACAGGCTTAAATGCTAGTTATCTTCATATTTTAATGCAGGATTGCTCAGTAGTGTCCATGGAAGTCCACCTGAAACAGCCACCCAGGCCCAGCTTGGTCCCTTTACTCAAGTGGGCTGCAGACTAAAGAACAGGGAGAAAATCCTGTTGGGGCTTGTCTGAATCCTGTGTATGATCCGTGGCTTTCATGTGCAGGGGGTTGGACTAGATGACCCATGAGGTCCCTTCCAACTCTATGATTCTTCTATGATTCGATGATTCTATGATTCTATGTGCCAGTTTAGATTGACTGTGCCATACAGTGCTCACATTTTGCATCTAAGAGGGTGTGCAGAAGTTGGCTTTGCCTGGATGTTCATAGCACTGGGTTTCTAGCATGGAAGAAAGTTATGAACTGTCCACATCCAGGGTTCGGGCTTCCAACCACTGGGTGGTGCAGCTGGGAAATGACCTGTCAATAATAGTACAATGCTAAATGTGGCTACAGCATTGCCTTCAGCAATCTATAACGCAATCTGTAAGTTTTAAAAGTCATTAATGCAAACAAATATATTCCTATGCTGCCCTAGATACAGTTACTAGTATACATATCTTAACATTGGTAACTAAGTTTAAACCTGTAGATCAGTATTGTAAACTGTGGGACAGAGTATTCTGTCCCCCACTTTACAAAACTGATTACAGAAGAGTGAGCAATAAGCAAACATTTAAGGAGTTTATATTTATATTACATTTTTATGGTTAATAGTTGCCATTGACAAAAGCAATTGAAAACGTGATTTTGAATAACCGCCTGGAACAAGTTTTGGCACTTCTTCGGGGTCTTTTTGAAGTCTTCTGCTTACTGCGTCTGTAGTTTGATGAACTTCTACAGAACTTCTCCTTCAGCACATTTCAAGACTCCAAGCCATTCCGCACCGGGATCCATGTAGCAAACTGTTTGCTGAATGAAAAATCGCCATTTTAAATAGTGGAATTTGTCGTTATGCATACCTGCCTTTGTAGTGGAATCCAGTTGCGTTTCTATCATTTCCCACAGGGTTCCAGTCTCTGCAAAAATCGCTAGCCAGGAAGCGATATTGCCGAGCTGTGTCCCGCCCCTGGCCGTCAAGCAGCCAATGGGCGGCCGTTATCATGCTCCCAAACAGCCCCTTTCCCTTTAAGGAAGGTTTAAAAAAAAACACACACACACCCGTTGCAATGAATATGCATTGATTCGATGCAACGGAGAAACCCATCAAGCTAGCAGGTGGTGTTTGAGCTGCCGTTTCATCGTTGCCACGCTCCCCCCGAGTGAAAAAAAAATCCCCCCCCCTCACGGGCGCGATTTTCGGCCGAAAACAGTGTGAAAAATAAAGTGAAAATTAACCAGCAAATGGGCCTCTGCGATGCTTGTGCTTGGTGACTTTAAACAGAGGGGCTGCAGCCAGGGAAGCCTCGCTGGGTAAACGAAGGCTCGCTGGTGCGTTGATCTCCGCTCGCTCGGAGAAAAAAAATGGCGATCGCTTCGCCGGAAGATCAGAGGAGAGAGCCAGGGGGAGGGACTTTGCAGAAACCGCAACAATGGTAATGCACAGAGCTTTCCCGCTAGTGTTGCAGATTGGTTGCAGGAGTGTAGCGCTTTCCGGAGGGTGAATCCACTTTTTGGGATTTCCCTGAAAGCGCTACAACGAAGCGCTTTTTGCAGATCGGTTTCAGGAGTGTTGCAGATTGTCAACGATGTTGTGCATAACGGCAAAACTGTAGCGATTTCAATTAGTAACCATTGTGCTATTTTGGACGAATGCGGAATGGCCCTCCGTGTTCTTCTGCCTACAATCTCTGGGTGGGGGTTGTACATCTCCTGGAATGACATCTGATCTGCAATCTACAGTGATCAGTTCCCCTGGAGAAAATTTATGCTTTCAAGGGTGGACAGCACTATGGCTTGTGGAGGTTCCTCCTCCCTCCCTTCCCCCCTCCCCAGGCTTTGCCCTACAAATCACCAGGAATTCCCCAACCTGGAACTGGCAACCCTGGCTAGGGGCAACCATTTTTAGATCCTGGAGTGTCAACCAGGCCACATTAATGTACAACAAACTCCTCTGAATGAAATACTGATTTGTTATTTCACGGCAAAAAGCCCAAACTTCTACGTAAAGGCAGCCAGCAAAACAGTGGGAGATCTTGCTCTTTTTGGTTGTGATGCTAGCTTTCTGGTTGCATGGAATGTCCCCTCCACGCCCACCCCTGCAATCTGAAGCACCTTAAATCTCTGCTACCTCATTTTCCTGCATGTGTTAACCAGGACTTTATGTATAAACATGTCAGATATTAATTTCCCCCTGGTTTTTAATTGTAGCAGTTATATCTTAGTCTCAGAAAAATAGAGACTAAAATAGAGTGTAGATTTCCCCAAGTTAATGCAGCAGCAACAACAAAGAAGTCTTTATTGGCATACAATATAAGGGGACAATATACAGAAGGTCCTACTGCAGTACAAACAAAGTAGACAAAGGAAGATATCGAATTTTAGAGTGAGACAGAGTGTATTCACAGCACCTCATTGCATGTTGTAAAAACTGTGCCACTGATTCAATTAAAAAGATTCCGGGGTGTCAAAAGAAACAGAATCTTAAAATTCATCCAATTGGCCGCAAAGGCAAAGCCTGGCTGAAAGCTGAAATCACCCATATAACACAGCAGAAGGCAGTGCATTAGTTCTAGCTAGTGTAAAAGCCCAATGTTGCTCCAGGATGATAAATTAATAAAAAATATGGGCTGAGAACTTCCCCAGGCTTACAGGGGAGCAGCTATTTCTAGCTTTACTGCTAAGTTCTTGTAGTTCTATGTCTAGCAGTCTGCGTTTAATTAAATCAACTGCAGGCTTTTCTGGTAGCGAATACAAGGAGGCTAGGGAAGACTCCTATACCCAAATAAATTGGGAAATTAAAAAAATGTCCCCATGCTGCTGAAATGTTGAAAAGTCCTTGTGAATTTGGCAAATGTCCTTCCAAAAGAGGCATTGATTTCCCTACATTTCTTGCTTGTGTTATCAGTGATAAAATTAAACAAAAAAACAGCACCTGAAGATAAAAGGCTCACTCAGTGCAAGACCACAGAGAGACAGAAATAAGCACTCTGTATATTTGAAGAGAGCCTCTTGTGGTGCAGAGTGGTAAGGCAGCAGTCATGCAGTCTGAAAGCTCTGCCCATGAGGCTGGGAGTTCAATCCCAGCAGCCAGCTCAAGGTTGACTCAGCCTTCCATCCTTCCGAGGTCGGTGAAATGAGTACCCAGCTTGCTGGGGGGTAAACGGTAATGACTGGGGAAGGCACTGGCAAACCACCCCATATTGAGTCTGCCATGAAAACGCTAGAGGGCGACACCCCAAGGGTCAGACATGACCCGGTGCTTGCACAGGGAATACCTTTACCTTTACCTTATTTTTGAAGAAAAGAATGTTTATTAATTTGAGGAAGATAACTCCAGATGTCCTGCTAGCATCTGTAATATATGTGAGGCTTCTTGATTTGCGACAATTTGCGACAGAACCTGTGAGCCTGTTTTCATAATCTTACCATGTAACGCTTGCTTGACATGTTTATATGACATGTATTCCACCAGGTGTTTGGTTGAAGCCGGGGAGGTAACCAGCGTTATCAACTGTGGGTCCTGCCCTAGTTATGTGTTGAGATCAACCCCCTGGTTTACACCATCTAGGGATACTGCATAGATCCCAAGGTTGGAATAGCAGATCAGGGACTGTGAGAAAAAGTTAAGTCTATGATTATTGGTTATTTTATTGGGGTAAGCAGTGTATGTGAATGAGATCTTGGGGTACTAGTGGGCTGTAGGCTAAATATGAGCAGACACTGTGATGCAGTGGTAAAGGCAAATGTAGTCTTGGGGGTGCATCACCAGAGAGAGACACATCAAAATCACAAGATGACATAGTCCCACTGAATTGTTCAAATTGCAACTGGAGTCCTGTGTGCAGTTTTGGAGGCCTCACTCCAGAAAGAAGGTGGACAAAATTGAGAGGGTTCAGAGGAGAGTGATGAGGATGCTTTAGGCCAGGGGTAGTCAAACTGCGGCCCTCCAGATGTCCATGGACTACAGTTCCCATGAGCCCCTGCTGTAGTCCATGGACATCTGGAGGACCATAGTTTGACTACCCCCCCCCCCGCTTTAGGCTGATGTGCATTGAGCAGGGGGTTGGACTAGATGAAGAAGAAGAAGAGTTGGTTCTTATAGTCTGTATGACCCCATCCATTTTTATGGTTCTCTGATTTTATGGCCTATGGACTTGAATTTTATTTTGCTGCTTCAGACCACCATGATGACCCAATTGAATTTATACTTCTGCTTTGTGATTGCATGTGTTTTCCGAAAGATTTTTCATGGTTTGTGGGCAAATCTTTGAGTGTGTGCTATGATCGTAGTTTCACTCCCGATTTTAGATATCCTCTCTTATACACTCACACATATGTCTTTGCTGTCTGCTTTTTGCACCTGATGGAAGAAGCAAAAACATTGTTGGAGGTCTTTGAAGGAATTCCTTTTTTTACCTCTTTGAATTTGTTTGTTCCCCAGGAGACGCGCAGAGGAAAAATGATTTGGCCGAGCCTAAGCAGTCGTACAAACAGAAGAAAATGGGGACCCGCAGAAGCAATCTCCCAATAGAAATGGCTGGTGGGTCTCTTTCAAGAAATATATGATATGCCACAATTTGGGGGTGGGTGAGTGGGTGGGTGGGTTGGTTGGGAAAGACATTGGGGCCAACAATGTCACATTCTGGACTTTGGCCAAATCCTGAAAATAAATCCGGATTCAAATATGCATGCTTTGTTTACGTTTTTAGAAATGCAAAATAGAACAATAGTTCTGCCTGGCAGGGCTTCATGGTTATTATACCCCTTTCAATAACTGGCCTGCTTCAAAGACGAACAAGGAATAGGAATTCACAAAAGAGGAAACAACTGCAGGAGAATAATGTCCATCTGCTGCAGAAATTACCCACCCTCAAAAAAGGCCCCTGCTGCATCACCGCTGCCTCTGAATCCGGAGGCCCTCCCAGGACAGCCACTCATGCAGAGAGACACCTCCCAGGAGAGCAAGTCTTTCTTAGCCCAGGTGTTTTTGAATCTGTGCTCAGGGAAGGGGGGAACACCAAAACACATGCATTGTGATTGTTTCCCCACACACACAATTATTGTGCTTTTTTAAAAAAAAAACAACAACACAAAACCGATGCAATTATTTTATTTAGTGGCTAACACCTAACTGATCCAGAGAGCTGTGATCAGAATAAACCCCTATACAGATTTCCCACATGTATAATCTAATTTATGCTGTTAGCAGTTTTATAGTCTAAGTCAGTGGGGACTGGTCAACGCTGGGGACTGGTCAACGCTTGACAATTTTACTGAGGCCCAGGGGTGGGGTAGTCTTTTGCCAAGGGACATCGCCACTGCCACCTGAGCCCCTGCTCCACTTGATTTCCCGCCGGCGCCCCTGACGTCCCACCGCCCGCTGGGGGGCGCTGCCAGTGCCACGCCGAGGGGGAGCCCCAGCCATGGCGGCCACTGGAGAGCACCAAAGGTGAGCCGGTGGCAGAGTGGCAGGGCAGCCCGCGAGGCAGCAGCTGGGGAGGAGGACGAGGAGGAACCACGGCCCGGTACTAACTGATCTACGGACTGGTACCAGTACCGGTCCCCGAACCGGGGGTTGGGGACCACTGGTCTAAGCTGTTCTATATTATTAGCAAATGCATGCTTGTAACTGTATTATGTTTTGTCACAGATTGATTGCTAATTTTCACTCTGCTGGCCTATGACTGTAATAAAGATCTGTTTGCTTAAAGCTGACCACGTGTTCTTCTGCCCTTGAGAAAGAGCCACTGAAAAGGGTGTTGCATCCCTCCCGCTTTTATTCTGAGAAACAGTGAATATGCCTCTCTCATGCAGGTGAATGGACATCGTGGTTCAACGTGGACCATCCTGGGGGAGAGGGGGATTTTGAAACACTGGAGGCCATTCGCTTCTACTATCGGGATCGCGTGTGCTCCCAGCCGACGGTGATCCAAGCTCGGACCACAGAGTGGGAGCTGCCGGAGGAGGTGGGCGAGGTGGTGCGTTCCAACCCCCAGGAGGGCTTCCGCTGCCTTAACCGGGATCAACCGGGGGGCAAGAGCTGCTCCAATTACCACGTCCGTTTCCTGTGTCCTGCAGGTGAGTTTTGCAAGAAAGAAGCTTTGCTTCTCAAATGTTGGTACTCATTTATTAATGTGAAAGGAGAGCTTTCTGCTTTCCAGAGGGCCTGCACGATGGAGCTCTTCCACAAGTTGGGGCCAATGCTAGAGCCAAGATTATGGATCCCCTCTCTTGTTGGAGCAATTTCATCTTGGCTCTGAACACCGAGCCCCCAGGCCTCTGAAAGTTATTGGACGGACGGACATGGCAGCCATCGGGAAAAACTTTAAGACACGCAACAAAAAATGTAATGGAAATCTATTATGGAAGTAATCGTTGACCAGCGAAATTTACACAGAAACGTGAGCTGTAAACATCCAGGAGTCCAGCCACAAGATGCCCCCATGCTTCACCACGGAGCCATACTCCGCATGGTATGGCCACAAGCAGCAAGTGTTACCCTCCAGTATGGTATAGCAATAGTTCCATTATTTTCCAGGCAGTTTCAAAACTTTAGAAACCAAGAGTTTAATCTCATCAAGATCGTTAATTGGGCATAATTTTTTAAAGGAAAATTTCACAGAACAATTAAAATTGTTTGGTAATGTTTGATGTTTTCACGTACGTCTTACACAACAATCCGATCCTTGCCAGTTAATTTTTTTCTCAGCATGGCTCCTGTGCCATTTAAGGTAGTGCTGGAACCCAAAGCTGCTTGAAATCTCAGCAGAGAAGCTCACTGGATGACCCTGAGTTATATGCTGCCATGCACAGCATGTCCATTAGAACTCTAGACCAGGGGTAGTCAACCTGTGGTCCTCCAGATGTCCATGGACTACAATTCCCATGAGCCCCTGCCAGCGTTTGCTGGCAGGGGCTCATGGGAATTGTAGTCCATGGACATCTGGAGGACCACAGGTTGACTACCCCTGCTCTAGAGAACTTAATTTTCAGTGTCTGGGCCAGGATCCCTCTGCAGTTAAAAAATTAATCCTTTTCTGCTGAAGTCCATGGTCGCTATTTGAAACTCTCATGAGACCATCAAGAATTTCTCTATCACATGCTTACTGGGAATCTGCTCAAGATGGACACTCGCAAATAGTTTGCCACTGAAGCCATCGATCACCCGTCCTCTAGTGCTCCCTCTCCCCAAATCCTGCCCTTCCTCTCTCTCTTGTTTTCCAACAGACCCCATAGATTGGTTGGGCTGGTCAGGATGGTCATCCTGGAGCGCTTGTTCGCGGACTGCCTGTGGTGTTAGCGGGGTCCAGATTAGGAACCGGACCTGTTTGAATGGCTCCGGCTCAGTTATGGGTCAGCGGCTGAAATGTTTGGGGAAACCCATGGATCGACGGACCTGCAGCTCTGGACCATGCCAAGGTAGCCAATATAGCAGAGTTTTGCTCAGTCATTGAAGCATGATAGTGAGTGTTGTAAGTAAATCTCCTAAGACACAAACCTCACACAGAAAAACTTAAATTTACATGTACTCAAGTAGATCCAGTTCACATTTAGGTTGCATTCAAAAGAAGAGAAAAAAGCCTAATTTAAGGATACTTTCCCTTTTACAAATTGCCACTTTGTCTGGCATCGAGGAAGTAGGAACATGGGGAAATTCCTCTCAGGAGGTCCCCGTGGAAGGCCATGTGCAGAAGGAGAGAAGACAAAGGGAGCGAGATGAGGGGCCAGAGGACAGCTCCCAGATTAAGACTTGACCTATTCTGCACTGGAGATGCCCCGCTACACTGCCAATGGGCATCTGATCTGGAGCAGGTTGCCCTGATCCTTTTGGGTCCCAGACTGGGGAACATTTTCCCTGCTGCACCCAGATTTGTGCCTCCAGACGAGGCAACCAGGGCAGTAAGGTTTTGCCATGCATCAGAACCTCTGGGGGGGATATCTTTACATCTGTAAGAATGTGGGATTGTGCTACACCTGGATTCCTTTTTCCCCAGGTTTCCCCTTGACCTGGCAACCATTTTCGACCCTGGGAAAATAGATTCTTTCACAGGATTGTTTCCTAACCACCTGGAGAGAGTCTGCAGTTACTTTGTTTATTCCATTGTCAATCCTGTTGAATTTAGATTGATCTGAACTCGGGTCTTCCTCTTCCCCCTCCCCTTCCCATTGAAACAGAAAAGTGTTCTGCACATGGTTATGGTAGTTCAGAAGGGGGGGGAGCCAAGCACAGCCTCTTTCTTTTCTTCAAGGGGAGGGAGAGGAACCAAGAAGAGAGGGAGCCTCTTTCTTTTCTTCGAGGAGGGGGGGAGAGAGAGGATCGAAGAAGGCAGAGGAGGGAGGAAAAAATCCAACAGAAGTTGAGAGAAATTAGGGGCTTCTCCTTTGAGGCAAGCTTTTCACATGAGCAGCTTTGGCCAATCAGGGGTTCTCTACCAGGAAGCAGAGCCCAGATTCGAAACAGCCTGCTTTCTCAATCTGATTCTTAAAATATTGAGGGTTAAAAGCACAATAAAGGTATGGTCAATCCTGCTTGTTGCAGAAGGAAAATTTAAATCACCCCAAATCAAAATGGAAATCGCATTCTGTGCAGACGGCAGGGACTGAATTGACCTGGGACTGGAATAAAAGCTCCGTGCAGTTTACACCCTGGTGTGGTGCCTGGAGATCTCCCAAAATTACAAGTAATCTCCAGATCACGCAGATAATTTCCCCTGAAAACTGCTGTTTTGCACAGTGGACTTCTTGACAGCTGAGATGAATGCTTCCTTGTTTTGCTCAGGCCAGGGACTGCACACACCAAAATGAAACTAACTTCTTATTTAGCAAACATTTTATTTTATGAGGGATGCCATGCACACGGTAAACATGTGACTTCTGGGGGCGTGGCCAGCTGGTATCACTTCCAGGGTCACTTGAAGCCTGAAGACAGAGAGAGGGTCATTCTAGGGATGGTTAGGAACCAGGATGCCATTCAAACTGAAATATTCTGCTCAGAGTCCAGATCCTGTATTTTAAAAATGCAATGCTTTTCACGCTTTCACCTTAACAACGGAACAATGTGCTGGAGGCCGAGATTACTTTGATCTTATGTGGCTCTAGCTGGCAGGGGCTCAAGGTGTGTAATTATTATCCATGGACACCTGGAGAGCCACACTTTGGCCACCTCTGCCTCTTGATGTAGACCTAGACAGCGAGAGAGGGTTCTAATGCCCACTTCTGACCCACAGAAGCTAAATGGAGACCCTGGGGGCCATGGAGCCCCTGTTCCAAGACCTGTGGCAGTGGGGGAAAGCAGGTGAGGAGGCGGAGCTGCCAGAAATCCAAGCTTTCGCGCTGCATTGGGCGCCCAACAGAGGTGCAGAAGTGCTCCTACATGCCCTGTCCAGGTACGTGATGTCACTCTCAGCTTCTGTCTTAGCCCAGTTGCATTGTTCCTTGGTTGTCTTACCACTGTCTGATTCAGTAGAAAAGAGTGAGAGATCTGGAGCTCCTTCAAGACTAACAACATTTGTGGCAAGGGAGGAGCTCTTGGAAGTCCCTGCTCACTTCTTCAGATACAGCTAGAATGTGAGCCCATCTGTTCTTATATCTCGGAGAGTGCAGTGATTTCAGATGCCCAGTGATAACAGCAGGTGAATGATAACAGAGTGTGATTGGCATAGGTGTGATGTGCAGAGGGGTTGTAGGCATGGTAATGAGACAGGAAACCTAGTTCAGTTCAGGGGGTGTGCATTGTCCTGCAATTTATTATCAGTTGCAATTTAGTGTTTTGTCTTGGTGTAGAGAGCCAGCTTGGTGTAGTGGTTAGTAGTGCAGACTTCTAATCCGACAAGCTGGGTTTGATTCCCTGCTCCTGCACGTGTAGCCAGCTGGGTGACCTTGGGCTCGCCACAGCACTGATAGAGCTGTTCTGACCGAGCAGGAATCTCAGGGCTCTCTCAGCTTCCCCTCCCTCACAGGGTGTCTGTTGTGGGGAGAGGAAAGGGAAGGGGATTGGAAGCCACTTTGAGACTCCTTTGGGTAGAGAACAGCAGCATATAAGAACCAACTCTTCTTCTTCAGTAATCTGAGGGCTCTCTCAGCCTCACCCACCTCACAGGGTGTCTGTTGTGGGGAGAGGAAAGGGAAGGTGACGTTGTGCATAATGGCAAAACTAGTAACCATTGTGCTATTTTGAACGAATGCGGAACGGCCCACAGAGTGATATAGAATCCACCCACCCCCCTGTCCCTAGTGTTCAAGCATGCTCAGTTGCTCACACCAATTAGATTCTCACATCAACCCTGTAAGGTAGGTTAAGCTGAGAGATTGGATGGAAGCATGGATGCATGGATTTATGGATGGATGGATGGATGGATGGAGGGAGGGAGGGAGGGAGGGAGGGAGGGAGGGAGGGAGTGCCTGGTTCCTAGCTCCATGGCAACAGGTTTCATGGCAATTCTGGCCTGGCCTCGCCTTTCTGGCAGAATCTAAAACCCTAGGTTCAGATCATGAAACCAGCCATTCAATTCAAGTACACCCTGGTTCTGCATGACGTCTGACACAAATCAGAGTTCTACAGACACTCGCTTAGGTGAGATCCAAGGTGCAGCTTCCTAGCCTTCCTCGGGGAATCTGCTGCACCAGCTCTTTCTCACGCCAAGTATTTTATTTAGCTTCCGGTTTGTATTTTATTATTAGCTGCCTTGAGAACCTAAGGGCCCTGCTGGATCTGACCAGTGATGGTCCCTCTAGTCCAGCATCCCATCTCACACAGGGGTCAACTAATTCCCCAGGTGGAAGCAAGCCCCTCTCCCTGATGTTGCCTCCTGGCTCTAGGATTCAGAGGTTTAATGCACCTGAAGGTGGAGGTTCAGTTATTCTGGCGAGCAGCCACTGGCAGACTTTTCCTCCACGCCTTTGATTTCAGAGGGCAGCAGTGTTTACAAAATAAATAATGCTTCATTTCCACATTTGGCAGAGAAGCCTTACATGGTGGTCCATCCTGAATCGAAGGTGAGGAAGGTCGGGTCAAAGGTGCAGTTTTGCTGCAGTGCCCAAGGTAGCCCTGAGCCAAGGAAATATTACTGGTGAGTGATAAGTGATGGGATTTGGGGGGGCAGCAGAGTGGGGCATATAACTTTGGGTGGTTGAGTGGGGATTATCTTATCTGGCTGAATTTTTTGGAAAAAGAGGAAAAAACATTTTTGAAATGGCATTGATAGATGGGTAGTATAGTTAATAGTCAACAGTCGTGTCATGGACACTGACCAATCGATGCTACGTTCAGACTATAATTCTCTTGCAAGAATCTGTTGTAAACATTGCTTAAATGTTATTTTTGTCTTCACTCAATAATCAAGCAAAATGCTGCTCTGCCTTCCCTTTCAGCTGAACAATAGGGAAGCCTGAGACAAAATGACCTTTTAACAAAGAGCAGGAAATCTGAGGTCATGCCACAGGGTTCTTGATTGATCACTCTCCAACTGCTCCCTTTCCTGATTCTAGGTATCACAATGGCACACTCCTGGATCGGAAGCTGTACCATTACAACAGTAGCTTGGTGCTGAAGGACCTGGGGTTGCATCAGGCTGGCTCCTATCACTGCAAAGCCAGCAGCACCTTGGGGTCTATCCGATCATCAGTCGCCAACTTGAGAATCACAGGTGAGTAGTTGCCCTATCCATGCCAGTGAAGGTTCTCATCTGCTCACAGTGCTTGCCTTTCCATGTGGTTTTTATCTTAAGCCATGCAGCAAGAAATAAAATCAGAATTCCATAATTCTAAAATAAAAAATTGGAAACAAGAGTATCAAGGGAAAGGATCAAACCCAGTCAACTTTTGTAAAACTTTCCTTAAGTTTTTATGACCATGGGATTTTACCGAACATATCTTTAAATGTTTTAAAATTCACTCTCCTGAAGTCTAGTCTGTATGTGTAATCACATACAGATTTTCTCTTCCTTGATATCATAAAGTCCAAAATCACATGGTCACTACTACCAAGTGCACCCAGGACATTTTCCTTGTCAACCAGTTCTTCACTATTGGTGAGAATCAAGTCTAAAACAGCAGACTCCCTGGTTGCCTCTTCCACTTTCTGGGAAATGAAGTTGTCAGCAAGACAAGTGAAGAATTTATTGGCCTTTTCATTTTTAGCAGAGCTGGTCGTCCAACAGACATCTGGGTAATTGAAATCTCCCATGACCACTCTGTCTCTCTGAGAACTCTGTAATCTGGGGTGAATCTGCAATTTGCTTTTTATTCCCGGTGACCCCTGATTTAAAGAAACTCTTCTACACGTTATTCGATTTCCATTCTGGTATTTAGCACTTTAAATTTTCCCTCGGCAACATCCATTTGATTCACAGTGACCTTACCTTTCCCCCGTGATATCCAGGAGCGGATATGTCACTGTATTTGAGGAACCTGCTTTGAGACTCCCCCAGTCTTAATGTAGATCTTCTGCGTTTTGCTGGATTAACTTCCTGCCCCATGCCTCCAACATTAATGTAGCGAAGCAGCCTGTTGCTGATTGGTCAGGGCATCAGTCAGCATTGGTCAGGTTCAAAGACTGCCTGGTTTCCGGTGCAAGACTTCCCCCACAAGACTCATTTTGGGATGTGTTTTAAAGTGACTCAGCTCCAAAAGTCCCCACTTCTCTGAGCAGGTATTTGCCTCTTGGATCTACTTTCTCTTTTCTGTGAGGCGGGTGCCCCCCCCCCCATTCAGTAAAAGAAAAAGAAGAAAAAGAAGAAATTCTCCAGCTTTGTGCTCCTTTAATGCTGGCTGGACTTCACCCCCCCCCCCTCATTCAGGAAAATAAACAAGCAGCTTTGTGACCACCACTCCTCTCCCCCCTCTGACCTTCCCCAATCAAGTGCAGAACACTTTGTGAGAAAGGAAGGCGGACAACCCGGGTTCAAATCGATCTGAATTCAGCAGGATCAACAATGGAAAAAAACAAAGTAACTGCAGAACCAGCCCTGGTCTAAAAACATCTCATCTAAGTCCTCTGCCTGGCCCAGCATAATACCACTATTATTTCCTACTCCTTTATTTTTCTCTCATCTTGATCTCAGCACACGCATTAAACAGGAAAGGGGAACGAATACAACCTTGGCACACTCCTTTCTCTATTTTAACTTAGTCAGTGTCACCAAATGGTGAATGTACAATGGCTTTTTGGTTTGCATACGACATCAGTTTGATCAAATGCACTGTCACCCCCAAATTTTGCTGTGCTTCCCACAATTTGTTGTGATCCACCCAATCAAAGGTTTTCATGTAGTCAATAAAGCAGATGTCTGAAAGACATAACTGAACGACCGCCTGTTGCCCTATGTGCCACGCAGGGTTTTGTGCTCTGCAGGTAGTAACTTGTTGGTGATTCCTGGCCCGTTTGCCTGGCCTCGACCAGAGCCAGGGCTTTTTCATTCCTCCCCTGTCCTTGTGTAATCAGTACCCCCTAGGGCCGACATTGCCCCCCTGGGCTAACATCTCCCACTGACGTTACCCAACTGGGAACAGAAGTGCTGAGGTGTGGAGGGTTAGTTTAAGTTGGAAATGGTTGCCACCATCTGTGATACAGTGTTGGCTAGCTTGTTAGTAGTGCCAGCTGTTGGGAAATGTATTTTCTATTTTGATGGTGTTTTAACTGAATGTTTTATTTTGAACCTCCCCAAGCTGGGCAGTATATAAGCTGAATGAATGAATGAATGAATGAATGAATGAATGAATGAATGAATGAATGAATGAATGAATGAATGAATGAATGAATGAATCTCCCCATTTACCCTGGCTTGGTACTGGCATACTCAGGTGTGCCCGCTTTTAGCCTTTTCAAAATATGATTACCCTCCTCATTCTAGTAGGTCAGAGTCCCCCATCTTCTGGAGCTGGGGGACATACTTAGAACTGTCACCATCACAAAATGGAGGAGGCAGAGCCAACCACAACAGGTTTGGGAGCAAGGGTATTCATAAATCTGATAGTAACCATCAGCATTATAGGCAAAAGCTCAGCTTAATAGGATCCCTTTTAATCTGAATAGGCAATCAGATATCCAGTAGCCAATCAGAAGCAGTTGGACCCCACCCTGCCCCACCCACTTTCTAAAATGCTTGGCCAATACCAGGAAAGGTGTTAGTGAACATCGTGGCAGACACAGGCACCCCACGATACCTCATAACGTCTCAAATTCTTGTCCTCTCTCTTGTTGTAGCGCCAGAAGTATCGGCCTGCATGGCACAGCCAGAGGAGTATCTCATCAGACTTCCAAATGAGTGTTTCCAAGAAGCTACAGGTTCCCAATTCTACAACGTTGGCCGCTGTCCCCGCGCCCTTTGTGATGGAAGCCTGGCGGACAGTTTGCAGTGCCGAGATGGGGTGGAGCACTGTTGTGGAATTCTCCGCATGGAGATGCGGGAGATCATTTGTGTTGGTTATACCCTGCCCATCAAGGTGGTAGCCGAGTGTGGATGTACATCCTGCACGCAGCCCAAGATTCTGGTCCGTGGGAAAGCTTCGGCAGCTGACAATGGGGAGCCTCTGCGTTTCGGTGAGATCTACCTAGGTGCTGAAAAGATCGGCTTCACTGGCTACAAGGGAACCTTCACCATTGAGGTTCCACCCAACACACAACGCATGGTGGTCAAGTTTGTGGATCGGATGCGGAAATTTCTGGATGCTGTCAAGGTCTTCCCATTTGACCAGCGTGGTGGAGCTGTCTATCAGGATGTCAAACTGATGAGGAGGAAAAGCCCTGTGACATTGGAGACGATGGAGACCAATGTCCTCCCTCTGGGAGAGGTGGCTGGCGAGGGTCCCATTGGAGAGATTGTCATCCCCCCTGGTTCCTTCTTCAGGCCCACCGGGCAAGTGTACAATGGAACCGTAAAAGCCAGCATCACCTTTGTGGACCCTCGAGACCTCACCACTGTCAGCACAGCCCCCAGTGACCTGAATTACGTCAACGCTGAAGGAGATGTCTTCCCTCTCAGGACTTACGGCATGTTTTCAGTTGACTTCTGGGAAGAAGACACCAACCAGATACTAGAAACAGGGCGCGTGGAGGTAAAGATGGATGCTGAGCTGATCAAGATGCCAGAACATATCCAGAAAATGAAGCTGTGGTCCCTTAACCCTGTGACAGGCCTGTGGGAGGAAGAGGGATCCTTCAGGCAGGCTAAGGAGAAGAGGGGAAAGCGTGAGGAGAGGGCCTTTCTCATCGGCAACCTGGAGATCCGTGAACGCCGCCTCTTCAACCTTGATGTTCCAGAGAACCGTCGCTGCTTTGTCAAAGTCCGGGCCTACATCAACGAGAATTTCATGCCTGATGAGCAGATGGAAGGGATCGTGGTCACTCTGATCAACCTCGAACCCAGGCCTGGCTACCCTTCCAATCCTCAGGCCTGGGGTCGGTTCGACAGTGTGGTGACTGGCCCCAATGGGGCTTGCTTGCCAGCCTTCTGTGATGGCCAGCGAGCGGATGCTTACACAGCCTATGTCACAGCGATGATGGGAGGGGAGGAACTGGAGGCTGTACCATCTCGCCCAACACTCCGGCCCGGTGCCATCGGAGTCTCCCAGCCTTACTTGAATAAGCTTGGCTACCAGCGGACTGACCATGATGACCCTGCCCTCAAGAAAACAGCCTTCAAGATTAACCTGGCCAAACCCAACCAGAACAACATCGACGAGACCAATGGACCCATCTATGCCTACCGGAACTTGAAGCAATGCGAAGAAGCACCAGTCACGGACAACCATTTCCGGTTCTACAGAGTAGAAGTGGACAAGTATGAATACAATGTGGTGCCTTTCAAGGAAAGTGACTTGACCACTTGGACAGGAGACTACTTGTCCTGGTGGCCCAACCCCCAGGAGTTCCGTGCCTGCTATATCAAGGTGAAGATTAACGGGCCTCAGGAGTACATGGTGCGGTCACGAAATGTGGGTGGCAGCCATCCAAGGACTCGAGGACAGCTCTATGGCCTTCGGGATGCTCGCAGCGTTCGAGACATTACCACCTACAACAGTTCAGCAGCTTGTGTTGAATTTAAGTGCAGTGGGATGTTGTTTGACCAGGGTTTGGTGGACAGGACTTTGGTGTCCATCATTCCTCAGGGAAGCTGCCAGCGTACAGCTGTCAACAACTACCTGAGAGAATACCTTGGCCGTCACCCACCCCTGGTGGAGAATAATGACACCACAGTCTTCAACATGTTGGCTCCGGTGGATCCGCTGGGACACAACTACGGCATCTATACGGTGACGGACCAGAACCCGCGCCTGGCCAAGGAGATCGCCATTGGCCGCTGCTTCGATGGGACCTCAGACGGCTTCTCACGTGAAATGAAGTCCACTATGGGGATCGCGTTGACCTTCGCCTGCCATGAGAAATCAGTGGGGCACAAGAGCTTCTTCCAGCGGCTGCTCGAATCTCCTGCCCAGACGCTGAGTGAGATCCAGCGGGAAATGCGTAGCAATGAACAGCTACGGGGCACTTCCCAAGTGGTGCCTTACCCCTCCGGGTTGCGGACAGTGTCCTCCTCACAGACCCGTCGCACATCCAGCTTCCGGAGCAGAGTGGGTGCTGCTCGGACCCGACAGTGAGCAACACGGAGAAATCTTTGGGTCGCATTCAAACCTCTCTGATACCTTCTGCAGCTCCTGATAACATGGTTGGGCAGTGTCTTGACTTGGCAGGATTTGTCCCTCCTCACAGGCCAATGCCCTCAATCCTGCATTATAAACGTCTGAATCTGTTAGTCCCTGGCACCTTTGTATCTCCTGCTACTCCCCCCCCCCCAGCCCACCTTTTTTCTCCCATACCATGTCCGAGGTCCTCCTCCCATGTTCTTCTTGTGTCTAACCCATCAACCAACTCCTGTTGCCCATTTGCCATGTCAAGGTAGAAGAAAAGCTGGCTTCTGTACCCTGATTTTCACTGCCCAAAGGAGTCTCAAAGCGACTTCCTTTCCTCTCCCCACAACAGACATCCTGTGAGGGAGGTGGGGCTGAGAGAGCTCTGACAGAATTACTCTGTGAAAATAGTTTTAACAGGACTGTGACTAGAAAAATTGAGCAACATAGGTATATGCTGCTTTTCTCTACCTGAAGGAGTCTTAAAGCAATTTCCAATTGCCTTCCCTTTCCTCTCCCCACAATAGAGGTATGGGAGGTGGGGCTGAGAGAGAGAAGGAGAGTTTGTTCTTATATGCCGCTTTTCACTACTTGAAGGAGTCTCCAAGCAGCTTCCAATCGCCTTCCCTTTCCTCTCCCCATAACAGACACCCTGTAATGTAGGTGAAGCTGAGAGAGCCTTAATTATACTGCTTGACCAGAATAGTTTTATCAGGGCTGTGGCCAACCCAAAGTCACCCAGCTGGCTGCATGTGGGGGAGCAGGGAATCAAACCCAGCTCACCAGATTAGAAGCCACTGCTCTTAACCACTACACTAAGTTGGCTGTACCAAGATAGTGACAGATCAAGATGGGTGGCCCCGTTAGTCTGTCTGTAGCAGAAGAAGAGACCCAAAGTCCAGCAGCTCATTCAAGACTAACACAATTTGGAGCAGAGGAGAAGCTCTCTGGATTCCCTGCTCACTTCTTCAGATAGATCAAGATGGGTGGCCCTGTTAGTCTGTCTGGAGCAGGAGAAAAGGAGTCCAGGAGCACCTAAAAGATTAACCTTCAAGACTAATAATATTGCTGGCAGGGGATGAGCTTTTGTAGTCACTACTCCTCAGCTACCTGCCACGAATTATTGTTAGTCATGAAGGTGCAGCTGGACTCTTTTCTGCTGCAGATGGTGATGAGTTCAAGACACCAATCGCTGTTGCGTGGCTCCTCCTAGCCCAGGGCAACAAGCCCTCCCTCCAGCCCCTTTGACTCATTCTCCAGCTAAGAGGGAGAAAGTTGCCAGCACTAGCAGGTCTTCATCAAGAAGTCACCCTCGAAAGGTAAGGCGCTTGCAAGGTGAGTTCCAAAAGCAATATCTTTGGTAGCTGCAGCTCATGGAGGCCATGTTGCTGGATTTAGATTGGCGTCTCCAACCCCAAATAAACACTGCAGAAGTATAATCGCTGAGGTTTCTTAAAAGAAACGTGCAAGGAATACGCACCTATAACAACAGTGCCAAACAAGGAAGAAAACCAATAATAACTAAAAAGCCCTAGAGACTTTTCCTTTTTTGGTGGATCCCCTTTTTGTTAGTGGTCACACTTGTGGATTTATATGTGGACAAAGGTATCCCTGTACTTCATTTATGGCCCACACCTCAATGGTGTATCCTGCTTTCATGGTGTGGTGGGCTCTGCTTTGGTTCAAGTAGGGCAAGTGTCATAATGAAGGCCCTGGATAAAGTCCCCTCTTCTCTCTCTGAGAAGCATAGGCCCCCCCAGCCACATGACTTCAACAAGCCCCCCAACCAGGGGCTGAACCCTTCTACCCCTTCATCGTTGTGTGAATCAGTCTTCCCTTGAACTTTTGTTACACTTTTAAAGGAAAGACAAAAAGAGGACCTATTTTTTTAAATCCCTTTTTAAATGACTCTGAATATCACAGGAGGCTCCAATTTTGAGGCCAAGTCCAGCTTGCTCTTTCCCTCCCTGTAGGACCCAGATCTAAACTGAGGCTGTATTTCACTGTCATATGACTTTGTAAAAGGCTGGGCAGTTACCGATCTCCTGCAACCCATTCGGCACAGGTTGGGTAAGGCACTTTCAATGTGTTTTTGCGGCTGGGTTTTCCTGTGCAAAACATCAAAATGAAATTGACAAGGGTTAGGGTTGAGTTATTGGCTTAAAACAGGCTTATTCTGAAATGGAGTGCAAAGGAAATGGCTGCATGGTTGTTTAGACTAGAGCAGTGCATCATGACAGCATGTGTCAGAAAGGCCTTCGACTGTCTCAGAAATATTATACACCTTGGCTGGAGGCCGCCTAGGTTGGAGGCCTAGTTAGCCCAATGGTAAATCCAGCCCTGTTGTGCCCCTTCCGGGGTTTCTTGAAGCATGAAGGTGAAATTGTCAGTCCGGAGGAAGGGGCCTATCGGCACCCTCCCTCATCCCGGACAGGGCCCGCCCTCGGGTCCCTTACTGCTTTATTTATTCCGCTCCACAAGGAGCAGTTAAAGATTGGTAGACTTGTGGAAAAGTCTTAATTTCCTGAAAGTTAGCAGAGGGCCTAGCCTGGCAAGTAAGCGCAGCGGACTGAGTGCCTGTGCTGAGATAACAACAAGCAAAGCAAAGCACATGTACAAAAGGTGGTAATTAACTATTATAGTAACTATTTATTAGAGAACGTAATTCTACATACTTAGAGGTAAACAGAAGGTTCTAATCTTAATAGCTGGATGGAGAGAGATGCTTGGGGCCTCTCTGCTCCATCATGTTGCAGGCTTGGGGAATAGAAAAGAAGGGAAGGAAGGACTCAAGAAGCAGGAGGGACAGGTCCGTGAGATCAGAAGGTGAGAGGTCAGTGCCCCAATCTATCTCACTAACTCCTGTATGAGTCTCCAGACAACCCATAGAGAGCTGTTTCCAAGACTTGTCAGCCCTGGGTTTCCTGAATGAGTGAGAGTTGTTTTTTTTTTAATATATATTTTTAATTTGTTAAACACTTATTGGCTGATATGACCTTATATGGTCATGTAAACCCATTCCCTCCCTCACAGAATGGCTAATGACAGGCCTGAAGGGGAAAGGGGAGGGGCCACAGGGGGGCATGTCCACAGCTCTGCTTCCCAACCATATTCTGCACAATCGAGCCACTTCTGGGGTTTCTCGAAGCCTGAAGAATATTTCAGGGGTTCCCCAACAGTAAAAAGTTGAGCAAGGCTGTAGCATTGCTGGTGTCCTGGTTAAAATGTCCTGTCCCAAATTCCCGTCCACCTTTGAACAGGAACAGCTAAGGTGGACGAGGTGTTTTTACCCCCTTCTATATCTACCACTGAAATCTTTTCGGGAGGACAGTGGATGGAAATTTGCATAGGGAAATATTCTTTTCAAAGAACTGCTTGTATTTTGAAAGCACCGATTTTTTTGCCTTGCTGTCTCCAAGCTCAAAGCTCTGGGAGATCAGCATGGTTGCCCGTTCATAGGAGAAGCTGACAGTGAAGAAGAAGAGAAGAAGAGTTGGTTCTTATATGCCACTTTTCCCTACCCGAAAGAGGCTCAAAGCGGCTTACATTCACCTTCCCTTTCCTCTCCCCACAACAGACACCCTGTGAGGTGGGTGAGGCTGAGAGAGCGCTGATATCACTGCTCGGTCAGAACAGCTTTATCAGTGCTGTGGCGAGCCCAAGGTCACCTAGCTGGCTGCATGTGGGGGAGCGCAGAATTGAACCTGGCAAGCCAGATTAGAAGTCTGCACTCCTAACCACTACACCACTACACCAAACAAGCCTATTGGCTTGTACCATGTCATCAGCTAGAAAAATTAAAGCAATGGTGGTAAATGAACCATGAGGAGCTGTGGCACCATTTCAAGTCGTTGGTATGTTTCAACTGCAGAACTAAGCCAGGTTCATCCTGCAGTTTATAACTCATTTTGAGTTCTTTTTGGATATTGCATGTCTCTTTACCTCAAGTTATGTTTTGGATTTTGCCAAGGGAGAACTCACCTTTTAGCAACCCCAGAGTAAAATTTCCAGAAACCACCTTTGTGAGAAACTGTGAGGGGGACTAGCTCACAAATAAGGCAAAGAAAGATCATGAAATGCCTTTATGGTAGATTTTGTGGCCTTTCCCAGAAACCGAGGATGGGGACACGGTTCTAATCTCTTACCCCCTTTCCCCTCCCCACCCTGAAATCTAAATAACAATAAATCTGGATTTTTCTAACATCTGTTCCTCCCAAAATGCCAAGTGTTTGCGAAGGGGAAAGAAACTTAGGGGATGAGATGAAAGGAGCCCTGATAGTCATTTCCTACATTGAAAGTTTGTGTTTTGCCATGACATGTAAACCACTTTCTATATGTAATTTATTGCAAAATATACGACTGTGTTTTCACCAGTGTGGTGGCCCTGTGTCTGATTTCATTTTCTCTGGTGGGAGTGGGTGTGCACAGCTTGAATTCAAAAGGTGGATTACAAGCCTGGGGTTATTTATTAAGAAAGACCCTTAAAATGGAGCCGATGATTGAAGCTTCTTAGGATTGTCAGGTTGGGAAATTCTTGGCAATTTTTGGAGGTGGAGCCTGGGGAAATTGTGGTTTGGGGGGCCTCTCAATGGGGCAAACGGCCATAGACCCCACCCCCCTCCAGAGCATCCCTTTTCTCCAGGGAAACTGATGTATGTGGTTCAGAGACCTACTATAATTCCATGAGATCTTCAGGCCCCACCTGGAGGTTGGCAACCCTAAAGCTTCTCAGTTTAGAGGGGGTAAACTGCTTGCATAGCAAATGTTTATAAATTTTATGTTTCAAGTTCTGGAGAATTTGGTAGGCAGAACTTTTTCTCCCTCTTCTATAATAGTTGAATGGGAGGGGGGGAAAGGCACCCTATCCATGATAGACAAAGGGAGGGAGGGCCTTCATTGCATGGTGCACAATTTGATTTCTGGAAGCTCCCTTCCACAGGATGGATGGCTTTAAAAGCAGCTAGAATGCCATCCGTGCTGGATCCTGAAAAATGCAGGTTTCAGGAGAACCTGCCAATGGGGCTTGGCTTGGAAGAATGGTGCCGTTGAGAGCTTGCTCATGTCGAAAGCCTTCAGGTATGTGACTTGGACGGGGGTTCTCTCTCTCTGCCAGGAAGTGCCATTTAGCATTTAAGAAAGGGGGGAGGAGTCTTGCAAGCAGATGAGAAGGCTGAGAAGCAGGGTGGGCGTTCTTGGCCTTGATCTACCTCTCAGCCAGACAACCACAACTCTCTTGGGTTCTCCCAGTACAGAAGCAAAAATACAAGTCGGTTGTTCAGGCCAAGCAGCCTGTGAAATTCTACACTCTAGGCCAGGATGGCTTGGAAAAAGACCTTGGAAGAGCAAATGTCTCCAGTGAAGCAGGATCTGTTCCTCACAGCCAGAAATTCTTGATGGATTCAATGAGGAAGAAGAAGAAAGACCCTGAAGAGGACAGACAGTTCTAGCATCCAGACTGGGGAAATTATGTAGGGAATGGCTGTGGCTTAGTGGTAAGGATGCCAACCTCCAGGTGGAACCTGGGGATCCCCCAGAATTACAGCTCATCTCTACAGAAACCAGTTCCCCTGGAGAAAATGGATATTCTGGAGGGTGGACTCTAGGACACTGTACCCCACTGACGTCCCTGTCCTCCACAGGATGCGACCTCAAATTTCCAGAAGTTTCCCAGCCTGGACGCCCCCCCCCCCTCCCGAAGGACCTGGCAGTGGTTGGGATTTTTAGACTTCGGCACCTGATCCGTTCAAGTCTGGCTTTCATCCTGATGTAATAGAGCCAGTGCTGGTTGCCCTGATGGACGACCTTTGGCGTCGGCTGGATGGGGCGGGTTGGCTATCCTTGTGTTGCTAGGTCTGTTGGCTGTATTTGACATGGCCGACCACAAGTTGTTAACCCATTTTTTGCACTCTTACCAACTCCCTTGTGGGTTTCCACAGAGACAGTACTCTCCCCTACACTGTTAAACATCTATATGCACCCTCTGGCCCAGCTGATCTGAGGCTTTGGGCTGGGCGGTCACCAATATGCAGATGACGTACTTTGGTTTCTCTTCATATCACATAAATATTTCGCCTTATACCAATATGTGGATGACATACAGTTCTGCTTCCTGATGGATCATAGAATCACAGAGTTGTATGGTACTTCCAGGGTCATCTAGTCTAGCGATCCCCAACCTGTGGGCTGCGGACCACATGTGGTCCGTCGACTAATTGGAGGTGGGCCCCGAAGGACGCCTTCTCTCCCCCCCCGGCCCTTTACTTCACCCCCCCCCGGCCCTTTACAACACACTTTGGGTGTCATTGTCTCCCATCACTCCCAGATGGGACTATCTCGTTGCAGAGAAACAAGCTCAGGGTTCCCATTGATTTGTCATTGTCATGAGTTAAAATTTCCATGAAATAAAATGTTCCTTATGTTCATTGTTGTGGCGTGTCTGTATCTTATTTTGAAGGGATGTTTAAACATTACCATAGCGATCAGAGAGCGTTAGGGCAGTGGTTGAGAGTAAAGGAGTAAACTAACCCCCCCCCCCACACCGGGCCTCAGTAAAAGGCATTGAGTGGTCCCTGGTGATAAAAAGGTTGGGGACCACTGATCTAGTCCAACCCTCTCCACAAGGCAGGAAATCACAACTACCTGCCCAACCACCATAACCCCAAATTTCATGCCCAAATGATCCCTACCACCACCAAAAACCTCCAGAGTCCAGCCTGGCTTGGAGGAAATTCGCCTACCATCCCACAGTGGTGATCATCAGTTCCCTGGTTATGCAAGGAATGGCCACAAGAGACAAACACTGGCACATCTCTTTCTGTCCACCATCTCACATTCTGCCTAAGTTAATAAAATCAGCATTTGTCACATGACTATCTAGCCTCTGCTTTAAAACTTCCAAAGAAGGAGAACCCATCATCTCCTTAGGAAACCTGTTCCACTGAGGAATTGCTCTGTCAGGAACTTCTTCCGGATGTTTAGCCAAAAATGATCTTGAATTAATTTCAAACCAGTGGTTCTGGTCCAACCCCCTTGGGCAACAGAAAACAACTCTTCTCCATCTTCAATATGGCAGCCCTTCAAGTATTTGAAGATGGTTATCATATCACCTCTTAGTCTTCTTCTCTCCAGGCTAAACAGACCAAGCTTACTTCCCCTCAGAAACATACACATTCACCATTTTCAGATGTGACTTTATATCCCTCTTTGTTCAGTTGAGATATTGACAGAAGACAAGATGTAAATTCTGGAATTAGCAGCATATCTCTCAAGTGCAGTTTATATGTACTCCCATCTGATAGTGAATGAGGTAAAATAACATGTCCTTTCTTAGAATCAGAGTCCAGTAGCACTAAGACCGACACAGTTTTATTCAGGGCGTGAGCTTTTGAGTGCAAGCACTCTTCGTCAGACTAAGAACTCCTTACATGGCGAAGAGTGCTTACACTCGAAAGCTCACGCCCTGAATAAATCTTTGTTGGTCTTAAAAGTGCTACTGGGCTCTGATTCTATTGTGCTACTTCAGACCAACACGGCTACCCATTTGAATATGTCTTTTCTTGTTTGCCTTAAGAGAAAGCCCATTTCCTATTAAACACAGGTGTCTCAAAGATATTAAACAGTTATTGGCAATGTTGGAGACATGGTTTGTACATCCAGAGTCAATATATTATTTGATTCAAACTGACTCAGTTAGCTTTGTGAGACTTTTCCTCGTGGTTAGCATTCACCGCTTTAATTTTCTGATTACACTGAAAAGCCTTATGTCCAAGTTGGTCACAAAAGAAGCATTTGATCTGTCTGTCTCTTTGCTGTCTGCTGTCTCTCTGCATCTCTGTCTGCCTGTCAGAAGTTACACCTTGCCTGATGCTTGCCAACTGATCTGAAGTCGGTCTTTGCTCCCACTTGTGGCCGGAATAGCCACCTCTGTTGACATTTGATCTCTGGTCAGTGTCTGTCATGTGACCTTGCCATGCCCCTCTTGTTTGCATGACTACAGGTTTATTGGCATTCAAATGACGCTAATTGCCACTGTGGAATTCGTTAGTTGAGAAAGCCTTTGTTTGCTTCCTTCCTTCCTTGCAAATCAAATCAACTTTGTAAGCAAATACTGATATATTCTCTGCTTCGTTATTTGCTTTTAACATTTTTCTCCCCAAAATTTCATCCGATAGCATCTCTACTGCTAGATCAAAGGTTATATCCTGTTTCAACTCAAATACGACCCATTGTGAGATGAAATGAACAGGGCATTGATTATAACAAAATAATTAGTTTTGTAGCATTTGTTTGGGTCTCACCTGAGTTCTCTAGTTCTTGAAACAGGCTTTTCATAGTTAACACCAGCTCTGGCAGTCTAGCCAGCTCTAACAGGGATAGTTTCTCACTCAAAAGGACAGGTGTGTGTGTGGGGGGGGGTGGAGGTTAACACAATGGATTTTGGGAAGTCAGTCTTAGGTAGGCTTTGGGGATGCGAGCATTGTTGTATTTTCAATAAAATCGGTTTTTCTTCGACTTTCTCCTTATTGGGAGCAACTGGCTGAATGCTCACAGATGTTCCTGAACTTGAACCTAGCTGTTCTACTACAGACCAACATGGCTCCCCTATGAAACTATGTGCCCAGAGACTCACTAGTGGAGCAGAATTTCCTGAGTTCAACTCCAGTTCAAAGGTCACAGCCACAGCTGCCAAATGCTGAAATCAAATATCATTGGGTATCAAATAGATATTTGAAGAATTTCTGTCTCACTTTTGAGTGTGAGACTGGCATTGAAACCTGCCAGGGAGAATTCAGAAGGGAATGCTAAGTATTTGGCTCTCTCTATGTGCCGGCAAGTATATAAATGCTAAAAATGAGTACTAATCTGCAGTAAGCAAATTTTCTTCTCCTGAGACTAGAGCTTTACTCTGGACCAGGGAATGAAGAATCGGTCCCACCACATGCCAGGGGGACAGGCGCTTGGGCAAGAACTGGTTAGACTCACAACACTTGGAGCTTTTCTCAGCAAGAACCGACCTACAACCAAAAGGGAAACAGTCAGCTTTATAAGCCCGTTAGCACTTCTGGCCTGTGGTTTGGCTCTTCTCAGTGACTCCATTTCTCAGTTTGTTTACAAGCTATGTTCCTGAACTCTCAAAAGCGATGATGAGAAACACAGGCCAAAAGATGGGGGCAGGAGATATCTGGGGTTTGGGAGACATGGGCCAGACCCAGCTGCTTCTCATTACGACCTGAGGATTCCAGAAGATCATAAAAAGAGGGAAAACAGAAGGCTGACCAAAGTCAACCAAGCCTCCCGTCTCCCCGCTCCGCCTGGCAGGTTTCGCCCCATCTGAAATTAACTCATGGCCAAAGCCAAGGCAAATGGACACGGCGTCCTCAGGTTCCACTAAAAGCTATTCCTGGGGAGGACATCCAGTGAGACGGATGTGTGGTGGACCTCCTGAAGCAGATGATTCTACATGGAGAATGCCATGGTGGGGCTGAAGTGTGATGATGGGGGAAAGAAGCCGATGGTGACCGGAAAGGGGGAAATGCTAGGAGGGGCTTTTTGTGGCCAAAAAAGTGAGAACGGACCAATAAATGACTGAATGTAAAGCACTTCTGTAGAGCAGGAGGCCCCAGCATGGGGATGGTGGGCAAACATGGTGCCCACTGACATTTCTCATATTACCTGCCATGTTTTTTTAGATGGGGGGGGGCAGGAGGGGCTTTGGCTCAGCAAGCCTTCTGACAAGCCACTGGCAGTGTAGATGTTTAAAAATGTTGCTTGGGCAGCAGCTGCCACATGCCACCGGAGTATGTGGATTCTTCTTGTGTGACTGAAGGGAAACTGTAGCAGCCATTTTCTTGTTTGGCTCCGGATCCTTTGGCAGCCATTTTGCGGCTGTGCCCCCCATCCCATGTCAGAATTTCAAAGGTGGAAAGAGTGCACGAAACCCCAGCCTGAAAAGCTAAGCCCAAAGGTTGAGCAAACAAAAAATACAATACAATTATTTATTTCCCAATGCACGTAAATAGGATTAAAAACGACACAAAGATATCATTGAAAACTTAACATACAGTTCCCAAGAATAACATGAATGGGAAGGGAACACATGCTAAGGCCAAACTCGTTTTAACCCAGAGGGCCTATTTATTCTGTGATCAAGGTAATATTACACACACATGAACTATTCCAACATACAGTATCCTATTAAGGCCTGGCACGTAGTGTATGATTTTTGAAAGGGATAAACATGATTTCTGTAAGAATTTCCAAGCCTTATTGACTTTTTTCCAAGACAGAAATATTTTTTCAAGAAATATTGTTGTAAATACTATTAGTGAAAATGGTAATTACTTATACAAACAGCAAAGCCTCAAACAGTGTATAGAATTCAATTCTCGTAGAAAATTCAATTCTCACAGAAAAAAACCCCATCGTGGCTAAGTATCACAATTCTATGAGTGAAATCACGTGTATAAAATTGATTAATTAAATAACATTGGATATGCTGTGATGAATGTCAGAAAGATTTCAGGGAAGTTACATGAACAGACATGTCTGAAGCAAAGTTAAATCCTCAGGGGGTGTTCTCATGTGCGAGCCAAACGTGAAGGTGCTCGAAATATTAGTCCCTTTAAATGGGTTGTGCCAGCCAAAAAGGAGACTGGATCACTGAGGAAGAAACCTCCCTCTCTCCTGGCTCCAGTCTTTTCTACCTATGTGGAGTACTGTGTGCAGTTCTGGAGGCCTCACTTCAAGAAGGACGTAGATAAAATTGAAAGGGTACAGAGGAGAGCGACGAGGATGACCAAGCCCTATGAAGATAGGTTGAGGGACTTGGGAATGTTCAGCCTGGAGAAAAGGAGGTTGAGAGGGGACATGGTAGCCCTCTTTACGTATTTGAAAGGTTGTCACTTGGAGGAGGGCAGGATGCTGTTTCTGTTGGCTGCAGAGGAGAGGACACGCAGTAATGGGTTTAAACTTCAAGTACAATGATATAGGTTAGATATCAGGAAAAAAATGTTCACAGTCAGAGTAGTTCAGCAATGGAATAGGCTGCCTAAGAGATGGTGAACTCCCCCTTACTGGCAGTCTTCAAGCAAAGGTTGGATACACACTTTTCTTGGATGCTTTAGGATGCTTAGGGCTAATCCTGCGTTGAGCAGGGGGTTGGACTAGATGGCCTGAATGGCCCCTTCCAACTCTATGATTCTATGATTCTACCTCCCATTGTTCCTGCAGATGCAGTCACTTGAGCCTTTTAACAGGATATTGTAGGAGAGCAACCCTGGGACTCTCTGCTCTATTTTGAGGGGTGGGGGCTGATGATTGTGCACTTTCCCCTTCTACTCTGCTGCCCTGCCGGGTCACATACTGGTTACCAGTTAACGACACTCTTGGCCAGGAAGCCGAGACCAAATTGTGAGTCAAGCTCAGAGTCCAGCCCAAACGGTCTAAAGCCGAGGGAGACAGTTCATCAAGGAGGGTGGGGTGAGGAGTGGAGTCAAACCTGGCTGGGGTAATTTACCAGATAGAGTTCCAGGTAGGGCTGAGCAGTTCGACGTGGTTCAGCCGCCTCGCCAATCACCAAAGCTGTTGGCCGCTTCGAGCTTTGGTGATCGGCGAGGCGGCCAAACCACACCGAACCACTCACCCCTAGTTCCAAGCCATACTGCGGTCAAGTAGTTGGGGAGCATAGTCGAAGGCGAGACCAGAATCAAGAGCCAGGAACACAGTCAAGGAGCAAACAAAGTCAGGAACCAGTAATGAAATCAAGCCAAGCTGAAATTAGGAACCAGGAACAAAGTCAAGCCAAGAGGAAGTAAAGGACCAGGATCAAAGTCAAGAGCCAAAGCCGAAGTCAGGAACCAGGAATCAACCAAGCAGAGCTTTGCCGTAGCAAACCTGAACACCGAGCGTCTAGGTAGACGGGCTAAGAACGCACGCATTGCATCCATGGAGAGGCATGCCTCAAGTTTCTCCTTAAGCACAGCCTGGCTGGGTGGAGTAGCCTTCGGTCAGAGGGCTTTCAACTGGACCTAGTCTTCCTTTGAGGAAGGAGCCTCAGCTGGGCCCCATTGGGCCTGACAGTGTGCTGACAGCCAAGCTGGTCCCAATCCCCGACACAGTCATCACTAGCAGAGACTCCAAGCAGCGCTGGGCGTGTGCTTGGCCCGGGCAGTGCACTTGGATTGGCTATGGAGAGGCTGATTTTATGAATCCAGTTGTTTCTGGCATTAGGCAGATGGTGAGTGGGTGGGCAGGAAGGGATGTGCCAGTGTTTGTCTCTCGTGGCCCTTCCTTGCCTACCCAGGGAATTGCTGATTGCCACTGTTGGATGGTAGGTGAATTTCCTCCAGACCAGGTTGGATTCTGGAGATTTTTGGTGGTCGTGGGGATCACTTGGGCATGAAATTGAGGTCACTGTGGGTGGGTAGGTAATTGTGAGTATCCTGCATTGTGCAGAGGGTTAGACTAGATGATCCTGGATGTCCCATCCAACTCTATACACCAACCACAACAAAATACATATGAGGCAAAGATCCATCAGTGGTCTAGTTGGAAGATTTTGTCTGTCTCTCTCTTGTGGAGTGGGATGGCTTCTGGATTTCTGCCCCTGCTGGAGCTCCTGGTGGCCACTGTGTGAGACAGAAGGCTGGACTGGGTGGGCCCAACATGGCTTCTCTTTTCTTATAGAATCATAGAATCTTTATACAGCTGTCGCTGTATAAACATAAAAGGCTAAAGCCTAAGTGGGTGGAGAGTGGGCGGGATCAGTCTGGGTGAGGGCCCAATCAGAATGTGTGAAGGTCAATAAAATCAGAGTCCAGTAACACCTTTAAGACCGACAAAGATTTATTCAAGGTGTAAGCTTTCGAGTGCAAGCACTCTTCGTCAGACTAAGAACTGACCATCATAACAATAGAAATATATAAACAAAAGTTAATCCCTGTTACATTAGTAAACTGTGTCACAGCATCCACACAGAGCCGCATGATATCTCCCTGACAAACCAGCCAGTTTTATTTCTGACTAGAAAATAAGCCCGCTGCAGGCAAAATGCAGCGGGCGCTAGGTGGGCGCGCGATGAGGGCGGCAGGGCTGTGCGGCGGGTCTTTAGAAGTCCGGGGTCGTCCGGGAGGGGTGGGACCTCGCGGCCTACCTGGTGTCCTGGTGGGCAGCTTGGGCCACGTGGTGGAGTGCGCCGCCAGCGCTGCCGGGTTCCCCGAAGCTTCCTCCTCCGGCCGCTGCTGGTGGGCTGGCAGCGGGGCGTCCTGTGCGTGCGTGGCAGGCAGGAGCAGCCTCAGCCGGCGTCATGGGAGCTGGGCGGCTGGCGCTCGCGTCAGTGGCGGCGGCGGCCCTGAAGCATCCCCCGCCGGCCGCTGCTGGCTGGCTGGGCCGAGGGGGGCGATGTGTTTGTAGCGGCAGCGGCGACCTGCGGCCTTGCAAGGCTTGCAGGTAATGGCAGGGGGCGGAGCGCCGAGGGGGGCGGATCGGGAGGCGGTTTGAGGGCAGAGAGGATCGCTGAGCAAAGCACGGCAGGCGGCCATGCCGGAGGGTCCCCGGGGAAGAAACCTTCCCGGCCCACCCCCCACCCGAAGAAAAGCTTCCCAGCCCACCCCCCACCCGAGGCTCTCTGGAGCCTTCCCTCTGGGGCCCTCTACGACGCTGCGAGGCCACTCCGCTGGGCGAGGGAAGGCTTCCCGACCCCCCCCCCCACCCGAGGCTCTCTGGAGCCTTCTCTCGGCCCACCCCCCAGGCGAGGCTCTCTGGAGCCTTCTCTCGGCCCACCCCCCAGGCGAGGCTCTCTGGAGCCTTCTCTCGGCCCACCCCCCAGGCGAGGCTCTCTGGAGCCTTCTCTCGGCCCACCCCCCAGGCGAGGCTCTCTGGAGCCTTCTCTCGGCCCACCCCCCACCCGAGGCTCTCTGGAGCCTTCTCTCGGCCCACCCCCCAGGCGAGGCTCTCTGGAGCCTTCTCTCGGCCCACCCCCCAGGCGAGGCTCTCTGGAGCCTTCTCTCGGCCCACCCCCCAGGCGAGGCTCTCTGGAGCCTTCTCTCGGCCCACCCCCCAGGCGAGGCTCTCTGGAGCCTTCTCTCGGCCCACCCCCCAGGCGAGGCTCTCTGGAGCCTTCTCTCGGCCCACCCCCCAGGCGAGGCTCTCTGGAGCCTTCTCTCGGCCCACCCCCCACCCGAGGCTCTCTGGAGCCTTCTCTCGGCCCACCCCCCACCCGAGGCTCTCTGGAGCCTTCTCTCGGCCCACCCCCCAGGCGAGGCTCTCTGGAGCCTTCTCTCGGCCCACCCCCCAGGCGAGGCTCTCTGGAGCCTTCTCTCGGCCCACCCCCCACCCGAGGCTCTCTGGAGCCTTCTCTCGGCCCACCCCCCAGGCGAGGCTCTCTGGAGCCTTCTCTCGGCCCACCCCCCAGGCGAGGCTCTCTGGAGCCTTCTCTCGGCCCACCCCCCACCCGAGGCTCTCTGGAGCCTTCTCTCGGCCCACCCCCCAGGCGAGGCTCTCTGGAGCCTTCTCTCGGCCCACCCCCCACCCGAGGCTCTCTGGAGCCTTCTCTCGGCCCACCCCCCAGGCGAGGCTCTCTGGAGCCTTCTGCCGGCCGGCGGAGCGGCCTCGCAGCGTCTATGACGCTGCGAGGCCGCTCCGCCATATTCCCTGGGTGGGTGAAGCAGCCAATGGGGAGCCGCGCTTTGCGCCTCCCCTTCCTCTTCCCACTGCCAAGCTCTAGCGCCTGTTGTATTCTTGGATACAATGGGCTTTGCCCCTAGTCATAGAATAATAGAGTTGGAAGGAACCTCATAGATCATCTAGTCCAACCCCTTGCACTCTGCAGGACACTCACAACCCCATTGCTCATCCACTGTAACCTGCTACCCCTTTGAGCCTTCACAGAATCAGCCTCTCTGTCAATCCAGCCTCTGTTTTAACATTTCCAAAGATGGAGAACCCACCACCTCCCGAGGAAGCCTGTTCCACTGAGAAATCGCTCTAACTGTCAGGAACTTCTTCCGGATGTTGAGACGAAATTTCTTCTGAATTAATTTCATCCCATTGGTTCTGTTCCATCCCTCCGGGGCAAGAGAGAACAATTCTGCTCCATCCTCCATATGGCAGCCTTTAAATACTTGAAGATGGTTATCAGATCCCCTCTCAGTCATCTCCTCTCCAAGCTAAACAGACCAAGCTCCCCCTACCTTTCTTCATATGTCTTGGTCTCCAAATCCCTCACCATCTTTGTTGCCCTCCTCTGGACACGCTCCAGTTTGTCAACATCCCTCTTCAACTGGGGTGCCCAAAACTGAACACAGCACTCCTAGTGAGGTCGAACTAGAACAGAATAAAGCGGTACCATCACCTCCCGTGATCTGGACATGATACTCCATTTGATACAGCCCAATTTCAGATTCTCCTAGACTCTAGAGCAGATCACACGGTTTGCCTTCCAGATCTGCCATTTTCTCTAAGGGATCCCAGTTCACATAATCCTCAGAGCACTTCATCCCTTACCAGGAGGCTGTCAATCCTATCCTGAGATGTTTCTGTTCACAGCAGGATTGAAGGGTGCTTGAAGGCAAAGTCTGGCTTGGCGTACAGCTGTCTTGTATGCCTGGACTTTAAATAATAACCTCTCATGGCTAACACACTATTTTGCTTACGAAAGGATTTCTAACTCCAAAGACCTCATTAATGAAATGTGAAAGAGAGCTGTGGATTTGGAAGGCCAAATGCAAATTCCACTGACAGTTGTTTTTGAGATGTACTTTTCAAGATGTGCATAAATCAGGTTCGAACTTTGTAGCATATGCTCCCTTGGGGCGTATCCGTTTCTGACCACAGCGTGCTTTCAGAGCTGGAGGTGAGCTCAGAAGATTCCTTCCCTTTCGTCTCGGTTCTCAAGCCTCCTCTTCCTCTTCAATCATCCCAATATTTGTGTTATAAATATTCATAATGTCACGGTTTACAAGCTTTCACGATGACTACCCATCTGTTTGCAGAGCGGCCTGTTTGTTTTTTGAATTAAAGATTCTCCAGATGTTGGGCCAATGGACTTGAAAGCAGGAAGGCTGATGAAAGCAATATTGGCCAAAGTAAGAACTGCAGGGTGCGTGAGCATCTATGAAGAGAATCCTGCAGGGGGCCTCAGAGGGGATGTGCAGGCAACATGTTTCAACTTCCTGTTTTTTTTTCTTTCAGAATATATTTTTATTCAGAAGAAAGAAACAAAATGAAATTAAAATGTAGTGCTAATCTTCTCTGTATCCTTCCAGTTTTAGCGTATGTGGTGCCCAAGTGAGCACGTACACTAAAAATATGGCATATACAACATATAATAAAACTTGCATTTATAATATTGTTTGCTGTGTTCTTTGTTAATATCCATTATTCTTATCTCTTAATAACAATTCTTTAAATCCTTTAATTGTATTATCATTAGATACTATTATTACACATTACACATAGCCACTTCCGGCTACGGATCCCGGGCCCCAGGGAAGCACGCCAGTCCTTCTCGGTTCCGGCCCCCACCTGGTGGAATGAGCTCCCAGAGGAGATCAGGGCCCTTTCCGACCTTCCACAGTTCTGCAGGGCCTGCAAAAGGGAGCTCCTCCATCAGGCATTTGCTTGAGGCCGACCGTCTCAGAACACCTGCTGGTCCCCCCAGACGCCCCCCCCCCATGACTGCAATAACTGACCTCCCAATGTTGTTGTTATTTATACTACTAATATTCCTATAGATTATTAAGATGTTTATTGGAAATAATGAGGTATTGAACTGTTATGTTTTGAAAGTTGTTTGAAAGTTGTTCATATGTTCCATCTAAAGTTAGATAATGTTTCAATATAAAGTGCCCAGAGCTGCAAAGAATGGGTGGTATAAAAATCCATAAACAAACAAACAAACAAACAAACAAACAAATAAATAAATAAATAAATAATATAAAAAACATATGTTATAAAACCTTATCCTAATAAAACAATAAGTGTTGACTATGATATTATTATTGCTTTCTCTTGATTGAAAAAAGAAAAATATAATTTTTAAAAAACGTCTCCCTTTTTTCCTCAATTTGTTTCACTCATTGACCCATTATGCATGGCAGCAGCTATGCTGGGCTGCCGGCGTTCCGTTGTAGTGGGGCAAAAAGCCCTGCTCTTCCCCGTGTATGCACAGGTGTTTGTGGACTGCTCCAACAGTGATCCTAGGCCACCATTCTCATCTCCCGTGTTTTGTTACATTTTTGCCACATTGATCACTATTTCCCTCAGAAGAGAAGACTGAGGCGAAATAGGAGTTAAGCAGTTCAGCCCTCTCTTCATCATCTTAACACAGCCCGCGGCGGCGCGGGCGCCGCGGACTAAATAAAGACGTAAGGGCTGTGTGGGAGGAGTTAGGGCGGGCTTGGTCCGGGATGAGGAAGGGTGCCGATTGGCCCCTTCCTCTGGACAGACCATCAGCCGAGCCAATCGGCACGTGCGAAGCACCTGCCGATTGGCTTGGCCGATTCCCACCCTACTCACAAGGAAGCAACTGCGAGCCGCGCAATGCCAGGGAGCCCCCGGCATTGGACTACACGCCGCCTCCATCAAGAAAATGGCCACAAGCCAGAAGACACCACGAGGGAGCCCGCCTGCTCACCGGTAAGCCACCTTTTACTCTGCCCCAGCCTGCTAGCGCCCATTGTATTTCGGATACAATGGGCTTTTTTACTAGTCTGTTATAATTTCACTTTCTTGTCCTCGCAGTGGTCCTATTGTGTCCCTATTCTTTTTCTTGCTTGAAATATAACTAAAGAAGCCTTTTTTGTTATGTTTTGCATACCTTTCAGTCTGTGAAAAACAGCTTTCCTGAAGTCCAATCTATACATCCGACTACGTAAAGGTTTTATCTTTCCCACAATTGAAAATTCCAAAAGCACATGGTCACTGCTAGTGCCCACTACTTCCACCTCATCTACCAATTCTTCCGTATTGATGAGAATCAAGTCTAAAATAGCAGAGCCCCTGGTTCTCCTCTCTACTTTCTAGGAAATGAAGCTGTTGGCAAGACAAGTTAAGAATTTAACAGAGTGTGCATTTTTAGCAGCGTTGGTCTTCCAAAAGATATCTGAGTAATCGAAGTCACCCAAAACCACTGTTTCCCCCCTTTTTTGAAAATTGCGTAATTTGGTCTTGCAGTATCTCATTCAAGTCCTCTGACTGGCTTGGTGGTCTATAGCAGACCCCCACAATAATACCACTTTCATTTTCTACTCCTTTTATATTTACCCAAATACACTCAACTGAATTTTCATGCTCGGTTACCTTTATTTCTTCACAAGTATAAAGATTCCTGACATATATTGCTACACCTCCCCCCTTCTTTTCTTGTCTGTCCCTTCTGAATAGATTGTACCCCTCAGTTTTAGCATTCCAGTTGTGAGTATTATCCCACCAAGTTTCTGTGATTCCTATTAGGTCATAGCCCCCCTTCCTCTATTACGACTACTAGTTCCTCCTGCTTGTTTCCCATACTCCGTGCATTAGTGTAGAGACATCGTAGTCCATCCTTTGTGTGCCTCATGGTTTTCGTTTTTGAACTTCATTGTAAGCTAGTCGTTCCCTGCTTATGCAACATTCCCTGTAGATTTGAGATCTTCTCATGTTCAGATCTTGCCATCACACCAAGTTCTGAATTTACGTCTCACTCCCCTTTTGTGTCTAGTTTAAAGTCCTCTTCACCAGGTGTGCAAGGGTTCTTCCAAAAATACTTTTTCTGTCCCTTGTGAGGTGCACGCCATCTCCTGATAATAGCTCCTCATATTGACATCGTTGACCATGATCCAGAAATCTAAATTGTTCCCATCGACACCATTGACGTAGCCAGTCTTTTACTTGCATAATTTTTCTCTCTCTTCCTATGCCTCGACCACTTACAGGAAGGAATGATGAAAACACAACCTGCGCTCCCAGGTCCTTTACCTTTCCCCCCAGATCCACAGTCTTTTTTAATATGTTCCATGTTCTGCTGGGCAGTATTGTTTGTTTCTACGTGGATGAGAAGGAAGGGGTAATGATATGTAGGCTTGATGAGCCTGCCCAGCCGTTCTGTTACATCCTTGATTCGTGCACCAGGTAGGCAGCAGACCTCTAGAGACAACAAGTCTGGTCTACACACTTCGGCCTCTACACCTCTTAGCAAGGAATCCCCAATTACCAGTACCCGTTTCTTTGTACCCTTGGGAGCAGAATTAAAGCTCTTTCTTGTGGGGGGACTGTGAAGTGTTTCCTGAGCTTTGTGGGGGTCGGCGGGGGAGAAGACCTAGAACTCTCACCTGTGGGGGCCTGTGACTTTTTTCCTGGTCTACGTTGGAGCTTGTTCTTCATGGGGGATAGCACATGCTCCTGGTTTCCTGAATCAACCTCTTCAGGGAGACCAATTATTACCCTCCTGTATTAGGTGCTCCTCTTGTGGCGCAGAGTGGTAAGGCAGCCATCTGAAAGCTCTGCCCATGAGGCTGGGAGTTCAATCCCAGCAGCCGGCTCAAGGTTGACTCAGCCTTCCATCCTTCTGAGGTCGGTAAAATGAGTACCCAGCTTGCTGGGGGGTAAAACGGTAATGACTGGGGAAGGCACTGGCAAACCACCCCGTATTGAGTCTGCCATGAAAACGCTAGAGGGCTTCACCCCAAGGGTCAGACATGACCCGGTGCTTGCACAGGGGATACCTTTACCTTTACCTATTAGGTGCTCCTGATTTTGTTTTGGTAGATTTCCCTCCTGCTGCAGTTTAAGCAATCGTTTCTCTAATCCCCGGACCTTCTCCTCCAGCAAAGCCACTAATTTGCACTTGCTGCATTTGTAAAAATTGTCCCCCAGAGGTAAAAAGACAAATATTTCACAGATGGTACATGTCACTACGCAACCGTCTTCAGTCTTCATGCCACTTTGATTCATCTGAACTGCTCCACCAACAGTCCTACACTTCACTGAAACGTTCGGCTTGATCCTCAGGCAAAATGCCAACAGCCAAGAGTCCTTTAGCTCTTGCACTTGGCTCCTTATAGAGTATTGTGGTTTAATCCAGACCCCAAAGAGTCTTTTGTGTTTTGTTTGTATTGCCTCTGGCAAGCAAGAGCCTTTTATAATACAAAAGCCTGCTCAGCAGAGGGCGGAGCTAGCAGTCAGCTCCTGAGTCAGCTCCTGAGATAATGCTCTCCTTCTCCCAGCTCCACCAAGCACTGCCTTCCTCTGGCAAGCAATAGCTTTTTATAGCACAAAGGTAACTCAGCAGAGGGCGGAGCTAGCAGTCAGCTCCTGAGTCAGCTCCTGAGATAATGCTCTCCTTCTCCCAGCTCCACCAAGCACTGCCTTCCTCTGGCAAGCAATAGCTTTTTATAGCACAAAGGTAACTCAGCAGAGGGCGGAGCTAGCAGTCAGCTCCTGAGTCAGCTCCTGAGATAATGCTCTCCTTCTCCCAGCTCCACCAAGCACTGCCTTCCTCTGGCAAGCAATAGCTTTTTATAGCACAAAGGTAACTCAGCAGAGGGCGGAGCTAGCAGTCAGCTCCTGAGTCAGCTCCTGAGATAATGCTCTCCTTCTCCCAGCTCCACCAAGCACTCTTCTATACCGCCCCACATGACAGGTCATCTCAGGGTGGTTTACACATACAACCAATAAAAATACAGCATAAAAGCCCCACAAAACCCTTAATTATGCAAAACTAAAAATCACCAAGAGAAAGATGACAGCATAATTTCTACAGCCCAGTAACTGTTCCAGTCAGATCAGCATGGATGTTCCTATAGTCCTGTTCATCTGGGCAGGCCATACATATCTGGAGGAATCCACAGATGTCATTTCCGGATACTGCCCTGGCCTCAACCAAACACCTGGCAGAAAAGCTCCATCTTGCAGGCCCTGAAGAACACAGCAAGCTCTATCACGGCCCTTAGCTTTTCCAAGAGCTCATTCTACCAACTTGGGGCCAGTATCAAAAATACCCTGGTCCTGGTCTAGGCCAGGAAAGAGTCCCAGGGGCCCAGGACTACCAGTAAGTTCATATCCACAGAGCAAAGGGCTCTTCAGGGGGCATAAGCAGATAAGTGGTCCCTCAAATAGGTGGGACCCAGGCCACATATAGCCGTAAAGGTAAAAAACAAAACCTTGAACTTTATCCGGAAGCAGACAGGTAACCAATGCAGCAGCTGCAGCACCGGACGGATATGAGACCTCCAATGCGTCTTAGTGAGGACCCTTGCAGCTGCATTTTGCACCAGCTGCAATTTCTGGGTCAAAGACAAGGCGAGGCCAATGTAGAGAAAGTTACAGAAGTCTAATCAAGATGATACTAAACTGGGGGTATTCTATGATTCTATGATTCTAAGTGACCATTGCATGGATCACAGTGGCCAAGTGTTCCGATGGCAGGTAGGGTGCTAGTAGCTGTGCTTGGCAAAGATTTGGGCTATTTTTGTGACCTGAGCCTCCATTGAAAGGGAGGCATCAAAGATCACTCCCAAGTTCCTGGCGACCGGTGCAGCTGTAAATTCAGAGGTGTAACTCCCATCCAGTATGCATGCTTCTGATTTTTGTGACAGAAATGTAGAATTCCACACTTATCCTTGTTCAGAGGCATTCTTTGAAGAGATCCACCAGTGGGGGAACGATGTTGTTTGTGAATTTCCAGGAGGCAAAATGCACATGGCCTTTATTGGGAAAAGACTGTGTAGGTGGAGAGTCTGAATGAGCAATAGAATTCTGATTATTTGTGCAGATGGGCGATGACCTCAGATTCTCTGCAAATTTGCACTCAGACGGGAGGCAGGAGCAGTGTGGAGTTCTGCTGTCTCCCAAAAGAGCAGCCAAGGGTCCTTTTGTGTCCACTCACTATGTCCAAGGGGCCTCCAGATGGACAAACCTCACCTCCTGAAATAGCTGCTTCCATGCCTCATTGGCCTCTTGGAGTGGAACACAAAGTCTGATTGCAAAGTCAGAAGGCTTGGCATTGGGCTGGTATTCACTTTCAGCAGAGGCTGGGCCGTCTTCGAGGACATCACAGAGCTGAAGGCAAAAGCTGCAGGACAAGGAGGACCAAGAATAGTAGGCGCTGGGCCCCGATCGAGCTCTGCACCCTCTTAGCAATCATGAGATTTCCTACAAAGGAAAGTGAAAGAAGATGAACTCTTGGGGGTCATAACCGAGAAGCAGAGATGCCTGTCTCCAAGTTAGGGTTGAAAAGAACCAATGATCTGTGTGTGGCCAATATCTAATTATCCAATAAATCCAATCTAATTATCCATAAGTAACTTTAAGGTAGGTGAGGTAGCCTCACCTCGCTCACAAGGTGTCTGTTGTGGGGAGAAGAAAGGGAAGGCGAATGTAAGCCGCTCTGAGATTCCTTCTGGTAGAGAAAAGTGACATATACAAACCAACTCCTCCTCCTCCTTCTACACGGGACTCTCTTCCGCCTGTCACTCAAGTCAGGCAGCCAATCCAGTTTCTCTATGCTTTGAAAGGCCCCTGTGATGCTCACTAATATATATTTTTTAAATCAGGAGCTCTCCATTGAAATGCCTATGTATCTAATCAATTAGGCTAGCTTCTCACTGCGAGAGGAGGGGAAGAGGCACGGGTGGCCGCCAGCACGCCGGCGACACCAACGCACATGTGCAGAGAATTTGCGCCCCATGCTGGCAAAAACGTGCATGTACGGCAACTCTGCGCATACACGTTAGCACCCCCTGCTGGCAAAAATGCACATGTGCTGCAACTGCACATGCACGTTTTCACTCAGCTGCCGTGCATGCTCGCCGCCCGGGCCGTCAGCTCTCCCCCACTCCCGGAGGTGGTCCCTGACCACAGAAAGGTTGGGGACCGCTGCTATAAGGGACCTGAAAGTAGCTGTTTTATTACAAAGAAACTTTAAGAACAGGCTAGAAAGGGAGATTGCAGAAATGCAAGTTATTACAACACTTAATACTATGACATATCCTGGACTCAACATAAGACAAAGGTTTTTTTATTTCACTATGCATGCTAACCTTATGTAATTTGTGTACCCATATTCCTCACAATTTATTTTAATTGGGATTATGTGACTGTTAGTAACATGTAATGTAATTTTGAATTCTACTTTCTGGTCCCAGCACAAGATAGCTGCCAGCTTAGCTTCTACTTGTAAGAAAATTTCACACTGGTATGGAGACAGATGGGGCCCGGTAGTAAATAGTAGGCTGTGAGCTGTGGAGCACTGGCTTTGACAGTTTTATTTCTAATATATATATGTAAAATATTGTGAAAATAGATTTATACATCCCATGGCCTTTCTTAATGTCACAACATCTTCTACAAACCCAATAGTTCAACTAAACTAAACCCAAAAAATAAATATTTTTTTCACATTATTTTATATGTAATAATACTGTAAAAATATTTGGATTTTTATCCCCTCAAATTCTCCATTTAGGGTTAGGGTAACGCAAGTTATGGTACAGGGAGGATAGTGTTTTGGTTTAGTTGATCCATTAGTGCTGCACAATATGTTGTGACATTATTGGGAAGGCCATGGGGGTCTATAAATATCTTTTCACATTATTTTACATGCAATAATAAGGTAAAAATATTTGGATAAAGTTTTTTACTTTAGTTGAACTGTTAGGGCTGCAGAAGATGTAGTGACATCATTGGGAAGGGTCATGGGGTGTATAAACACTATTTCACATTATTTTACATGTAATAATACGGTGAAAATAAAAGTGTTTTTCATACCCTCAAGTTCTCTAATTAGGGTTACGCAAGTTACGGTTGAGGGTGGATAGTTTTTTGGTTTAGCTGAACAGTTAGGGCTGCAGAAGATGTTGTGACATCATTGGGAAGGGCCATGGGGTGTATAAATATTTTTTCACATTATTTTACATCTAATAATACGGTGAAAACATTGGGATCTTGAAAGCCGGGTTCGATTCTGCACTCCCCCACATGTAGCCAGCTGAGTAACCTTGACTTCGCCACAGCGCTGATAAAGCTGTTCTGATCTCAGCCTCACCTCCCTCACAGGGTGTGTGTTGTGGGGAGAGGGAAGGTGATTGTAAGCTGCTTTGAGACTCCTTCAGATAGAGAAAAGAAGCATATAAGAACCAACTCTTCTTCCTCAGTGATATCAGGGCTCTCTCAGCCTCACCCACCTCACAGGGTGTCTATTGTGGGGAGAGGAAAGAGAAGGCGACTATAAGACACTTTGAGACTCCTTCGGGTAGAGAAAAGCAGCATATAAGAACCAACTCTTCTTCTGTAAGGAGCATTGCAGGAGATTGATGTGATGAACATTATGAATCCATGCCTGCACGCACACACACACACAAAATATGCATTACCAACAATTATTCTTGGTCTGCATTCAGTGCAACCATTTCAGCAGCAGTCCTGCCCTGGATTCTGAAGCAAGGGTCGTCAGTAAAGAGCTTCAAAGAGTTTCTAGCTTTTGAAACAGAAGACTAATCTTCCAACAGGCCAAGACGTGTCTCTGATGATAAAACATTATCTGCATTGCCAGGCTGCTGGAAGACTCAGCGTCAAGCAGTGGTTGGGGAAGGGGGAGAACAACTAACTGCAAGTCCAGGAGCACATTAAAGACCAACCAAGCTTAATTCGGGGCAGAAGCTTCTGTGTGCACACACTTTGATGGTCTTCATGGTGCCTTTGGAGTCAAACTTTGTTCTCCTGATGAATAAACATATGCTCAAGTTCTACAATTGGACACTCCTGGAAGATCCACAGCGAAATCTTGGCTCATCTCCCTTCTTCGTCTTCACCCAAGTGTCATCCCGACCTCAGCATCCACGTTTTGCTTACTGAGATGTGTCCAGAACATGCCCTGCTCTCCCAAAAAGACAAGACTACCATCCACCTCAAAAGCCAGTCGGTGGTACACGGACTGCAGCTTCACCTCACCTCCGTTTTTATAAGGGCAACCATGTTGACGTGGTGCCTTTGAAACCAATAAGGATCCAGGCTGTATCTGATAAAATTTGAAAAGCCACTATGACGCTTCTCGCATAACAATGTTTGGTGCTCATAAATGCATCTCCAGACTTGTCTTCCCGGCAGTTAGGTCAAACGCCTTTGAAGGTCACGGCATGGATCCGAGCCTTAAAACATCACATGAAGATCCTCAAATCTAAGAATCTGATTCATAAGGACTCATTCTGGGATAAATTAATGGACTTCGTCTACCTTAAACTTGCCCAAAGGCACAATAATGAGTCAACCTCCCAGTGAGGTGTCTAAATTCCAGCCCACCTAGCTTTTGAACAGAAGGAAAGGGAACCAGATTTTCCCTTTGAGTGTTCACACTCCCTGCCTCTCTTTCCTATTCATATCATGGCACTCAGAACCTCACAGCCCCAAAATCTTGTTGACCCCGAAGGCACTAACTGGACTTGGATCGAGGATCGCTGTGACGAGACTCTCATGCCAGGGATTTATGGCCTCCTCATCCCCAGAAATATTTACCCACCTAACATACAAAAAAGGTCTGAATTAGTATGGTCCCGATAGAGCTTTCCTTTTATTCTTCTCCTAAGTAGCTCCATTTGGGAAGCCACCGAGTCCACAAAAGAAGGTGGGAGAATGAAGGGGGGGGGAGAGACATCTGAAACAGCAAGGAACAGCCAAGACCCTTATGCGGCTCAAAGGCTTACTTTTTAATTCCCTTTGGGGATCAATTATGACCCCAAGCACACAGGATAATTGCCGTGTTGGACAGACCAATCGGTACCTCATGGGAGACTACCAGAATCAAGGCATGAAGTTAAAAGCCTCTCCAACATCCCCCCCCCCCACCTACATGGTATTCACTTGGAGATTCCATTTGGTATCGTAGCCAAGAGCCGTGCACAACCTCCCCTGGTATTTCCACCTCCGAAGCCACAGAGAAACTGCAGATATTCTTGTGTCCTCAGGGCAAAACAATCTCTGCAGAAGAAGACGTTAAGTTCATCCATGCAGTGGCTGACTTGCCCGTGTCCCATCCCGGGCAAGAGGAAAGCGATGCAAGGCCGGTTTCCAATATTTTAATGAGTCACTACATCTTACACGCATAATTATAAAAGAATAAGAATCCATAAAAATATTTTCTTTTCATAATACGCACTTAAGATAACTTGGGCAAGTAGTTTATGTGGTTCGTCTTTTAGGCAAGTGGATGTGTCTCCTCGATTTCCACGACACCTTCCTTCCCGCGGTCTCTCCCCCCCACCCCGGTGCCCCCCAATCTGGAGAAGAGCAGGAAGAAGGTAGGTGGTGAGCAAGCAGGCAAGGAGGATCCCCCCCCCTGAGGTGCAAGAACATGGCAACCCCCCTGGCCTTAACTCCAGCCCGTGTTGATGGGTGTTAGGCCAGAAGGCTGGATGAGGGAGGCGGGGAGTTGCAGGAGAGGAAAGGGGTCTGCCTGGTTGGGAGGGCCAGGGGATGCAGTCGCTGACCTGCAGAGAACTGAAAGCACTGCCTGTATTTGGAGCACACGCCTGAACACTCAGCTCGGGAGGGGGGGGGGGAGAGAGAGAGAGAGAGAAACGCCATGGGATGGATACAGTACTGAGAAGAAAGGATGGGAGGGGGGGGGCCCAGAGAGAAGAATATCTGCATAAATTAATCTTGCAACACAAACAACCCAGATGCTGCTGCTGCTGCGTCCCTGGTCATGCGAGCGCCGCGCGGCCATCATCCCTCCCCCTTTTCCAAACAGAGGAAACTTAAACATCAGCACCTCATGCTTCTCAAACCGAGTGGCCCCGCAATCCCAGAATTCTTCGTTTTCGGGCAAGGAAGCCAATGAGCACCGAGGCGTGAAATGCCAACGTCCGTCCTTGGATGCAGGACCCCTTCCCCCACCGTCCTTCACCTCTGTGTGTCGTCGTCCCCCCCCCCGCCCCTTTCCACTTTTTGGCAGGTGGGGGCCTCTTCCATCTCTCAAAATGCAAGACAAAGCAAAAAAAGAACGTGGCAAGAAAGAGGGTGGGATACTATTGAAGGTAGGGGGGCAGAAGAGATTGGGGGAGGACACGGAAAACCACAGTGGGGGCGGGGAAACGCCTGTTTTTAGTTCCAGCACAAAAAGGGGGGGGGGAGAAGTAGCAGCAAAAAAAAAAACAATTTTTTTTTTTGAAAACCAAGAGAGGAGCTGAAGGAACCAGGTGAGCGAACTGTGCCGTCCAGAGGGAGCGGTCTCTACTTTCCTCTTTTAACTGGGGACACCCCCAGCGCAGGAGACACGCACGCAGCAAAAGGCGACTTGTGCTCTGGGTTCAAAGGCTGCCAAGAGGTGAGAAGGGGGGCGGGCGGGGAGTGGAGTCAGGAGTTGTCAGGTGTCCACGTGGGTCTGCGGCAGGACCCGGCCCTCAGAGGTATTCTTGGAGAAAGTGCAGCAGCGTGATTTCGTAATGCTCCCCTGACTCCGGGCAGCGAATACTGTGTCGCTCGTTGGGGTAGATCTGCAGACAGAGAGCAAAAAGAGAGCAAAAAGTAGAATCATAGATTTGGAAGGGGCCATACAGGTAGGACCCACCTAAAGCATCCGCAACACATTCCGGTCAGGTCACTGCTTAAAGATTACTAGTGAGGGGAGCTCACCACCTCCTGAGGCAGCCCATGCCACTGCTGAACTACTCTGTGAACATTTTTTTTTCCTGATCTTTAGCTGGTACTGTTCTAAAAAGGTAAAGGTATCCCCTGTGCAAGCACTGGGTCATGTCTGACCCTTAGGGTGACGCCCTCCAGCGTTTTCATGGCAGACTCAATACGGGGTGGTTTGCCAGTGCCTTCCCCAGTCATTACCGTTTACCCCCCAGCAAGCTGGGTACTCATTTTACCGACCTCAGAAGGATGGAAGGCTGAGTCAACCTTGAGCCGGCTGCTGGGATTGAACTCCCAGCCTCATGGGCAAAGCTTTCAGACGGCTGCCTTACCACTCTGCGCCACAAGAGGCTCATGGTACTGTTCTACACATAGTTTAAAGTCATTATTGCAGATTCTTTCCTCTGCTGCCAACTGGAACCTTCCCCTGCCCTCCTCTAAGTGATAACTTTTCAAATACTCAAAGACAGCAATCTTATCCCCTCCCAAGCTCCTCTTCTCCAGCTGAATATTCCCAAGTCCCTCAGCCTTTCCTCCTAGGGCTCGGTCCCCAGGCCTTGGATCATCCTCATCACTCTCCTCTGCACCCTCTCCATTCTGTCCATCTCCTTTTTGAAGTGAGACCATAAAAACCCAACTGGTGACAGGACCTTCGAGGGTTGAGCGTCTGTATAAGTGTTAAGATTATATTATTTTAGGAACCTTTAGGAATTAAAAACACATGGGCTATTGCAAACCAGTATGCTTTGCACTATATGAACCACTAGACTGGCGTGTTTCGGCCCTTTTAAGGCTTTCTTCAGGGGTCTGGTTTTAACACACACCAGTTCTGAATACATAAAATACGTATAGCAGCCAATAAAGGCTCCAAGGTAAGAGCTGTAAAGCAGTGGTCCCCAACATTTTTATCACTGGGGACCAGTCAACGCTTTAAATTTTACTGAGGCCCGGCGGGGGGCAATCTTTTGCCGAAGGACCTCACCACGGCCTGAGCCCCTGCTCCACTTGCTTTCCTGCCCGTGCTCCTGACTTCCCAACATGCACTGGGGGGGGCACTGCCAGCAGCAGCTGCGCAGTGCCACACTGAGGGGGAGCCCCAGCCATGGCAGCCACTGGAGAGCACCAAAGGTGCACCGGCGGCAGAGTGGCAGGGAAGCCCCCGAGGCAGCAGCCGGGGAGGAGGACAAGGAGGAGCTGCGGCCCGGTACCGACTGATCCACGGACCGGTCCCAGTCCCCGGACTGGGGGTTGGGGCCACTGCTGTAAAGTATCAGAGTCACTTAATGAAAGTATCAGAGTCACTAGTTATCAGTCATTAGCTCTCATCCAAGGGCTGCCCAAAATTTCAATGGTGTGTTCTGTTTTAGTGCATGTATTGCAATGAGTGAAGTGGTGCGTGTTAAAAACCAGACTTCTGAAGAGGACCAAAATGTGTTTCATATAGTGCACAGCACACTTGTTTTGCAATAGCCTTTAAGCTGTATATAAGTTTTTAATTCCTAATGTTTTTTTTTAATCGTGCACAACAAAAGTAATATAATTTTAACATTTATGTTGTTGTTGTTGTTAGTTGTGAAGTTGTGTCCGACCCATCGCGTCCCCATGGACAATGATCCTCCAGGCCTTTCAGTTCTCGACCATTCCCCGGAGTCCATTTAAGTTTGCACCGACTGCTTCAGTGACTCCATCCGGCCACCACATTCTCTGTTGTCCCCTTCTTCTTTTAACACTTATACAGATATTCAACCCCTGAATGTCCTAACTGTCCCTAGTTGGGTTTTTATTGATCCAGTCCCCCCCTTTGATTTTTCCAGGTGGGGTCTGACCAATGAGGCATACAGCAGGACTACGACATCTTGAAATTTTGATGTGATCCACTCTGGATCCAGTACAGACACATTCTGCACTGGGCTCCAAGTTTCAGCTTCCAAAGTATCTCATGCTAAAACATGGAAGGTTCTAGGAGGAGTCTGGCCTACACATTTACTCCTGACCAGAAGCCAGAGAAGGGGGTGAGCGGTGGTTGGGGGAGGTCCCACGTTCCTCTCCATGACTAGCAAAACAAAGGTTATACAGTCGCCATTTGTTTGGGTTTAATTACAGGAGAAAACAGTGAAGGAATTAGATATATCAACATTTGAGATTTCCTTCATTATGTTTTCCCCTGAAATGAAACCCAAGAAAGTGGTGAGAATGTGAATTAGGCTTATTATCCCAGTTTGGCCCTTGCACTTGTTAAGCACCTTTATTACGCTGTATGCTAATTTGTTGTTCACCCCCTAACGATAAGTATGGACTGGTAGCTTCCTTTTCAATGTACCTGAAGAAATGTGCATGCACACGAAAAACTTATGCCTTGAATAAAACTTTGTTGGTCTTACAGGAGCCACTGGATCAAGCTTTTCCCTGCTGTTCAAGCCCAACACAGCTACCCACCAGAATCTAGTAAAACGAAACTTAAGTTGTTCAAATGAATGTAGCAAACAGGCTTCATTTTGAAAGCGTGACTGATCCTTTCCCAAACACCTTTCCAAAACTTCCTTTCAGGTCCTAAGGAAAAGTATAATTGGAAAAATTGTAAACTAATCATGAGCAGGCAGTGTGATGCAGCGGTAAAAAAGGCAAATGCCATTTTGGGCTGTATCAACAGGGGCATCACATCAAAATCACAAGATGTCATAGTCCCATTGTATACGGCACTGGTCAGACCACACCTGGAGTACTGTGTGCAGTTCTGGAGGCCTCACTTCAAGAAGGACGTAGATAAAATTGAAAGGGTACAGAGGAGAGCGACGAAGATGATCTGGGGCCAAGGGACCAGGCCCTATGAAGATAGGTTGAGGGACTTGGGAATGTTCAGCCTGGAGAAAAGGAGGTTGAGAGCGGACATGATAGCCCTCTTTAAGTATTTGAAAGGTTGTCACTTGGAGGAGGGCAGGATGCTGTTTCTGCTGGCTGCAGAGGAGAGGACACGCAGTAATGGGTTTAAACTTCAAGTACAACAATATAGGCTAGATATCAGGAAAAAATTTTTCACCATCAGAGTAGTTCAGCAGTGGAATAGGCTGCCTAAGGAGGTGGTGAGCTCCCCCTCACTGGCAGTCTTCAAGCAAAGGTTGGATACACACTTTTCTTGGATGCTTTAGGATGCTTAGGGCTAATCCTGCGTTGAGCAGGGGGTTGGACTAGATGGCCTGTATGGCCCCTTCCAACTCTATGATTCTATGATTTTAAATGCGTGACTGATCCTTTCCCAAACACCTTTCCAAAACTTCCTTTCAGGCCCTAAGGAAAAGTGTAATTGGAAGACCCCCCCCCCCACACACACACATACACACACACACCCACACCCCTACCTGTAGTTGATAGGGTTTCCCAGCACGGATGAGCTGGGAGATCAGGAAATTGGTGTGGAAAAAGTGCACGTTTTCATCCAGGAACCCATGGAGGATCAGCAGCCGGTTGGGCCTGGAAGGGAGAGAAGATTCAATCGCCTGAAGGAGGAAGGGGGAGAGCACTGAGGAAAGGAGTGGATCTCTTGGGGGGCCAGGGAACCAAAACTGTGTATGTTCCTGTATGTTCAGGCAGGGAACATACAGGAAGCTGCCAGAGGCTGAGTCACTCCATGTCTGCATCAATGTCAGTATTGTCTACTCAGGCCAACAGCTTCAAGATAAACATACTGAACAGAGGTCCATCTGTGGTGATTAGCCACAAGGGACAGGTGGAGCCACTTACAGCAGTGGGTCCAGCAGAGCTCTTTCACATCACCTTGAAGTTTTTAACTGAAGATGCTGGGCACTGCACCTGGGGCTTTCTGCGTCTGAAGTGGGAGGTCTTCCACTGAGCCACAGTCCCTGAAATGGCTGCACTGAATGCAGACCAAGAATAACTGTTGGTAATGCATAGGGCTAGGGATGGTTGGGGAGCAGCTGTGGCTCAATAGCAGCGCATCAGCTTGTCATTAAAAAAGTCCCAAGTTCGACCTCCTGCTTCTCCAGTCCAAAGAAATGGCAGTAGGTGAGGTGGAAGACCTATCTCTGCCTGCAGCCCTGGAGAGCTGCCGCCAGTTTGATGGATTCCACAGAAGGCAGCTTCACGAATTTGCAGTGTTCTGCCAGGCTGGCTTCTCGGTTTCTCTTGACTCTCCAAGGCTTCTGGGCAGCCGCCTGCTGTGGGTTTCCCATGCTGATTCCCAGAACTCCACTTGGGCCCCAGTGAGAAGTCCATGGCTACGGCCAGGGAAATGAGTGGACATCCCAGAATACTCACTCATTGGGGAGCTCGTCCACATGCAGCGCCACTGAGCCTGCTTCGTAGCCTTGCTGGTTGTTTTCCGGGATGTCCATGTACCTTTCTGTGTAGCCGGTGTCGTAAGCCATCCAGACGGTGACAGGGGCCCCAGCTATAGCAACCTGGGAGGGGCAGAGACAGAAAGGGGACGCCATCATGCTCGGTCCTGGGGACGTACCATGCCAACAGGAAAAATAAGGAGTTCTGTGACGAATGCACCTGAATGAGCAGCAAGGGAAGGCATCATGCAAAGGTGCTGACTTCATAGCCCTCCATGACCAGGGACCCCAAAATTTGAAGGGCCACCTCCATCTGCACGTCCCCACTTGCTAGCTACAACGGTCCAGCTGCCATCTGTTGGCTACCCCAGCACATAGGATAGCCAAGGGCCAGAGCCCCGGACCCTTTCTGTTGTGGTTCCAGCTCTGGGGGGGGGGGCCCTCCTTGGATATCTTCAGGAGGCACTGCAAGGTCAGCCTGTATGCCAGGGCTTTCGAGGGGGGTTGAAGGGCAAGCACTTTTGTGTGTGTGTGGGGGGGGATTTGGGATTGCTCTTTTATTTTTAGTCTTGGCTCAGGATGTTTAAACTATCATTGCAAGCTGCCTTGAACCAAAAGGAGAGTCAGGAGATAAGCATTTCAATAAACAACTGAATACGATCAGTGTTCTTTGCAAAATCCTGTTTCCAGGATACCTGGGAGGGCCTAGAGACCCCCAGGCTGGGCATCCCTGTGTGTGCTAGTCTGGTTGGCATGGGGCCTCAAAGCAATGTCGCTGTGGGGCCCATGGCCTTTCCCCTCCTGCCTTAATGGGCTCAGCCCTGGGTCCTCTTCCCTCCCCTTCCCCTCCCCTCAGTGCTGCATACTACCCAGCTCTGCAGCTAACAAAGCTGTGGCATCTGTTGGGTGTGGCCCCGTGGAGGGAGGGAGGCCCCTAGGACACTCTGGCCCAGTCGAGGCATGTTGGCAGGAGACTCCCCCTCCTCCCTCAGCCTTTCCATTGCCAGCTCCTACTGTGGCCACCTATGCAGGAAGAGTTCAGTGAGTAGGCTGTAGTTGTAAAAATGGGGGGGGGGGAGTGCTTAGTTGTAGCATGGGGGGGGGTCCAGTCTGTCTTCTCAGCTCCTGCCCTTCTTTCCATCCTACGCAAGGTGGTTCTGCTATAGTGGTAGTAAAGGTGGGAGAAGGGAGCAAAAGGAGGGCAAAGGGTGTGGGCGGTGACATCATTTATGGTGACATGGCACTTCTTGGCCTGTAGCAGGGAGGCATGGACAGCTGGCGTCACTTCTGGGGCTCCTTGAAGTCTGGAAAATTATTTCAGGGGCTCCTTCATGGCCTAAAGGTTGAAAAGGGCTGCTGGAGGACGTTATGACCAAGGGAACCCTCTCGATGCAAAGCCACCCTCAGACTTGCCTTGAAGATGTGGGGCTTGCAAATCAGCCCCATCAAGGACAGGAAGCCTCCATATGACCAGCCGTGGATGGCCACGCGGCTAAGGTCGACAAACCCGTATTTCTCCGCAACGTAATGCAAACCTTCCACTTGGTCCTCGATCTCCACCTGGCCCTGGAGAAGGGGGGAGAGTGGGGAGAGAAAATCGCATCACTTGCTCCGTTAGTGTGCCTCCATTCCCCTCCCAGCAGTTACAGGGCCCTGCCTCTGAGCAAGGTGGTGGCCACCCTGCTGAGCCTCAGGTCTGATTTGAAACAGAATATTCAGTGGAGATGCATATTCCTTGTTTGTATCATCAACCATCTGCTAAGCTTTCTCAGGTAATCCCCAAATGGCTGAAGAGGGACACAGCATTCTTGTCTCATCCCAGATGCTAATCTTCTGCCTCCAAGCATTTCTCCTCTGCATTCATCAACCACGGGGGCATCTGGAAATCTGTTCTGCACTTTATGCCACCTAAGCTAGGTCAACACCATTTTTGAGTTTTCCTTTCAAGAAGGTGACACAGTGCAGAACGGGGACTTCCTTCTCTTTCCCCTCCCCCCTTGCCATTTGTTCTCTTCTACTAACTGCAGTGTTGTTTTTCTAACACTTTTTAAATCAGTGCATGGTTCTCACAATCCTGCTTTATCTTCACAACAACCCTGTGAGGCAGGTCAGGCTGACATACCGTCGAAAGTGACTCAGTGAATTGCAGGGCAGAATGGAAATTTCTCCCAAATCCTCATTTGACCCACTACATCACACCTACATCACACAGCTTTGTGTAGAATGCTGATGCCTGACAAAAAGTTCTGCTCATTGTTTTAGCACAGGGGTCCCCAACCTGTATGAGCACATGAGCAACTTTGGGGTTTTGAGCAGGACATGAAGATGGCTGCCAGTGGAGGTGGAGCCAGTATCAAAATGGCTGCCTCAAGAGGTGGAGTCAAAAAAGGATACCTCCCTCCTCAAACCTCCACTGGATTATGGAATGCAGGCATTTATACCGTATTTGCCGGCGTATAGGACGACTGGGCGTATAAGACGACCCCCCAACATTTCCACTCAAAATATAGAGTTTGTTACATTACATTACAGTACTATGGGCCACTATGGGCAGCTATGTCTATCCCAACTGAAGTGCACCCGGCGTATCGGACGACCCCCCCCCCCACTTGGAGGCATGTTTTTCAGGGGGGGAAAGTAGTCTTATACGCCAGCAAATACTGTACCTCCCATGCTGACGGGCAGCGTGGTGTAGTGGTTAAGAGCAGCAGCTTCTAATCTGGTGAGCCGGGTTTGATTCCCCGCTCCTCCTCATGCAGCCAACTGGGTGCTGTTCTGACTGAGCAGTTCTGCCAGAGCTCTCTCAGCCTCACCCACCTTATAGGGTGTCTGCTGGGGGAAGATGATTGTAAGTCGCTTTGAGACTCCGTCGGGCAGTGAAAAGCAGGGTATAACGCCCAATTCTTCTTCAAATAGAAGCCTTTTACCAACAGTAACTGCATGGAACATTTCGTCAGACCACCACTTAGCCTCAGATATACTCAATATTTCAAGTGCAATATTCAAATCTAATCATTCAAATTCCAACTACAAAATTATTCAAATTACAAAATTTGAACTTAAGTAATTACTAGCTTCAAAGCCCGTTCCTAAGAACAGCCCTTGAAAGGGCCCCTTCCCCTGGTGCCTGGCCAGGCAGCTTAAGGTGGCTTTGGGCCACTCAGATGGAGCAGTTCGCAGCTGGATCAAGTGGGGCAGGTGGGGTCTGGCCAGCTCATTAGCAGGGCCAGGACAGAGCTCCTTAGCAGGCAGTCAGCAGGCCGGGAGGCCCTCGTTAGCACGCCCTCCACCACGACCCTTTGCCCAGGGCCCTCTCCCCTTATCTGCTGCTGGCTCCCGGCACTGAGGCACGTCTGAGGCTAGAGTCCAGGCATGGAGGGCGAGAGCTGTTGGGGCATGGCCAATCAGCTTTGCAGGCTGCACCCTGAATGGCCCTATTCCAACTTGGACAGCCAGACATGTTCCACCCCCCAGGCTGTTTCACAAATATATAGAGGAACCATGGATGGATAAGGATTTACTTTCAAAGAACCCGAATAACTGGACCGATTCCAAAGGATGAACACCTGAAGCTACCTCTTGCTGCATCAGCCTCCTCTTCAGTCCCTCAAGGTCATCCTGTCTCCTTAAACTGGCAGTGCCTCTCAAGGGCCCCTGGTGGGGCCTCTGCTACAGTACCTACTGCCTGGTCCTTTTGTAAACTGGAGATGCCAGGGAGTGAACCTGGAACTGTCTGTATGCATTTAAGAGGCATGCCTTGTAAGAGCTCTGGCTAGAGATCTGATCAAGGCTCTTCCAGCATCTTGCATCCGCTGCTGAGCGTGGTTTAACAAGACACACAAGAGCAAGGACTTACCATCTGATTCTTAAGAGCTCCTTCAAACTTAAGGCCTCTCTGGCAAGATCCCCGCCCATCAATCACCACCACTGCGTAGCCAAGGGATGCCAGCGTGTTGAGCCGCAGGTACTTGATCCCTTTGAAGGAGTTATTCACTAACTGGACCTACACAGTGAGGGAGACAGAGTATATTCAAACGGAGGTTTAACGCATGAGGACCACTGATGTGCAAAGCACATGGCAGGAAGCCACATGATATATCCTACAATCAGGTGACAAATGTCCCTGGAGCTGCCTGTACCAGGGTAGAACCGACTCCACCGCTGAGTTGACCTCATTTCAGCAGGAATGGCAGGAGAGGTAGGTGGTGCATGTATGCAATCCACAGGCCCTTCCCAAAAGCAGCCCCCTTCCTCCGAAAAGGGAGCCTGCCTGCAACCCGACAGAAGGAGTACAGAAAGCCAAGGCTTGGAGACCACTGCTCTGCAAACAGCTAAGGTCACACCTAAATTGCATACAGAAAATGCATGCACACCCAGACACATATGGGCAGTTGCCAGGGATTACCCCCTCACCCCCCCCCCCCACCTGACTCAGATGGTCCCAGCTGGATCTTGGAAACTAAGCAGGGTCGGCCCACGGCGGTAGTTGGGTGGGAGATTCCCAAGGAAGTCTAGGATGGTTACACAGAGGCAGGCAGTGGCAAGCCAGCTCTAACAGTCTCTTGCTTGAGATGGGTACTACAAGTTGGCTATTACTTCGTGGCCCTCCACTATCCCAGCTCCCCAGTTCAGGGGGCACATTCCAGCACACTCTCAGAGCCTCTGCAGCTCCTTTGGGTTCTGGCGCAGGCACCATCATTGCCTGGTTGACACATGATGCTAAATGTTCTGTAGCTTCCAGTTAACCAGGCGTGTGTTTAGGAGAGTCTCACCCCGCCACGGCCCAGGCTCAGCACGCTACCTGAGGTCCTCCGTACACAAAGAGCACAGTGGGATGCTTCTTCCCGGGCTGGAGGTTGTGGGGCTTGTACACCATCCCATAAAGCTTGACGTCGGACTGGGTGCGGAAGTGGAAAATCTCAGGGGGGATGTAATCGGCAGGACAGCCTAGAAAAAAATCCCCCCGATGGGGAGAAAGGGGGGGAGGGGACAGAGAAGAGAGAACCTTCCTTGAATATTTATTTAATTTATATTAAAAAGAAAAGAAAATAAGCCCTACTCCATCCAAACAGAAGAACATGAACTAGAGAGTCCTAGAGTTGGAAGGGACCTCCAGGGTCATGTAGTCCAACCCTTGCACTATGCAAGAAATTGACAACTACCAGCCCACAATTGCTGAACCCACAACTGCCAGAAGACAGAAAAATTGCAAGCTGACCTCAGAACTCAAGAATGTCCAGATTCCTTTAAAAGCCAGCATCTCTGGGGAGCACAGCTGGTCAGTGGAGGAAACTGAGAAGTACTTTAGAGGTCATCCAGTCTACTCCATGCTCAGTTCCCAATCCAACAGTGGGGGAGGACAGATCAGGGAAGAATGTAATTTTCGGAAGGGCCTGTAAGAAGCCCAGCAGAGGCTGGGAGCAAGCAAGAGAGAGAAACTCACTGGCTGCCTCCATCATGCTGGCCCAGAACTTTGGCTGCTTGTGAAGGGGGTCGTCGTCCATCCCACCAAGCTTGTAGACGTGCACGCAGGGGGGAGTGCTGACACTGCTGTAGTGGCTGATGAACATGTCGAAATTCTGTGGGAGAATACCAACCAGGTCAGTTGAGAGGGGGGGTTGCTACTCCACCACTTGGGTTCCTTTCCTAGAGACACTGCAGTGGATATAAACTTCCCCCAGTTTTTACTCATCATCTACTGTGGAGACGGATCAAAATGGGCTGCCATGTTTAGTCTGTCTACAGCAGATACTGAAGAAGTGAGCTGGGACTCGGGAAAGACCCTCCCCTGCCACAAATATTGTTAGTCTCATAGGTGCTGCTGGACTTTTGCTCTTTTCACCTACTGCAGACAAACTAACACGGCCACCCATCTCCTTGACCCATCTAAAGAAGGGAGCAGGGACTCCTGAAAGCTCCTCCCCGGCCACAAATGTTGTGAGTCCTGAAAGTGCTCCTGGACTCTGGCACTCTTCTCCTGCTGAAGACAGGCTAACAGGGCCATCGATGTTGCTGTGGGTGAGGAACGGTTGCGTTCATACCATCTTCTTAGTGGGTTGCCACAAGGCATCCTATTCCCCCCACGTTATTTATTTTATTTTTATATTTATACACCACCTCTCCCGGCAACTGCCAGCCCAAGGCGACTCACAATAAAACCATACAAACAAGAATCAATATCAACAATAAAACATCCCCAGCCTCACTTAAAGGTAAAGGTAAAGGTATCCCCTGTGCAAGCACCGGGTCATGTCTGACCCTTGGGGTGACGCCCTCTAGCGTTTTCATGGCAGACTCAATACGGGGTGGTTTGCCAGTGCCTTCCCCAGTCATTCAGCCTCACTTAAACAACCTAATATTTAAACAACAGCAAGAGCGAGACGGTGGAAACAGCACAAAAGAACCCCGTAGCTCCATCGCTCCAGCCACAGCTGTCTACCACAGTTCTTAAGTGGTGAGATCTTCCATGGCAACCAACCGGAGGGCGGGACCCCAGATTGAAACTCCGGGCACCCTTTCCCCTGCCTCAACCAAATGCCTGGTGGAAGAGCTCTGTCTTGCAGGCCCTGTGGAACCCTGACAGCTCCCTCGGGGCCCTTAGCTCACCCGTGAGCCACCAGGCTGGGGCCAAGGCCGAAAAGGCTTCTGGAGTTCTGCCTCCACTGGTGGACCTTCTGATGGCATCTGGGTTTTAGCCACTGTGGACACCGTGTCGGACTGGATGAGCCATTGGCATGACCCAACATGGCTTCTCTTATGTTCTTATTGCTACTAGCCACGAGGCAGAGATGGAACACTCTGTCAGGGGCCAGGATGCTCTGTCTTCTTGTTGCTTGGGGGGCAACCGTGGGAGGGCTTCTGCAGTTCTGATGGATGACCTCCTGACAGCACCTGGGTTTTGGCCACTGTGTGACATGGCTTCTTTTATGTTCTTACTAGCTCGAAAGCCCGTTGCACCCAGCAATGCAACAGGCGCTAGCGGTTGGACCCCCGATGGTGCCACTGCCACCCTACTTGGTCGTGCCGCTGGCAGATGGGCTGACGGCTCCACAGCCAGAAGCTACCTGCTGTGTGTGCTAGCAGCCGGTTTGAGCGGCAGGCGGGCCAGGGCACCGCAGGAGCGCTCTCCTTGGTGTGCAGGCAGTGTCTGGCTGTGAGGCTGCATGAGCACCTTGTGGCCGACTTCTGTGGGGCAGGCGGTCCAGGGGCCAGCCAAATCCGGGTGCACCCAGCTTTGCTAGGCACGCCTGGATTGCCCTGTGGAGCCGGAAGCAGAGTCTGGACACACAGACATGCCCCGGACACCACTCCTCCCATAGGGGCTCTTCACAAATATAAGAGCACCTACTGGTACTGGTATAAGAGCAACTACTGATAATATCCTTGCTTTACACACTACACTGACTAGACTTTAGGCTGCATAAGATATCACAGGAACCTGGAAAACAATCAAGATCTTGTTCACACTACCTGTTTACCTGTTCCCATGGTCTTGAAATTAGTAGCGTCATGTTCACATGTTACCTGTTCCCATGGTCCCTTCTCTACCTTGACATATTAACATGCTTTCATTGCCTTGTATTTTTCCACAGACCAGAGGGGAGAGGTAGGCCTCTATCACACAACACTTTTTATTGCTCTGACCTTGTATATGCATTGGTTAGGAATGCTTTGGAGTGTCTAGTCATGCTTGTAAGCTTGCCCTTTAGTTCTAGCAAGAAGGCACCTCATGCTCTGTTCGCTATCTTCTTCTTCAATGAAAAGATTTTCTTCGTGAGTCTGCTTATTGAGAGTTCAACAGAGTCCTGACAAAAACTTGCTTGTCATATTGTGACTTTTCCATTGGTCCCACTCCAAATTAGCTCATTGGTTTTATCTATGACTAGGATTAAAGCCCATTGCAGCTGATACAACAGGCACTAGCATGGGGGGAGGGTGGGAAATAGCAAACAGAGAGGTAGAAAGAGAGTGATTAAGAAACAGAGATATAAAGAGAGAGAGAAAGGAAAGAAAAAAAGAGAGAAGAAAAGAGAACGAGAACAGAGTGATAGCAAGAAATGTAGGTGGAAGGAAGGAAGGAAGGAAGGAAGGAAGGAAGGAAGGAAGGAAGGAAGGAAGGAAGGAAGGAAGGAAGGAAGGAAGGAAGGAAGGAAGGAAGGAAGCAAGCAAGCAAGCAAGCAAGCAAGCAAGCAAGCAAGCAAGCAAGCAAGCACAGAGGGACCAAAATAGAGAGAAAGAGAGGGAGAGAAGGACAGAGAATTACATAGAAAGAGAATGAAAGAGATAGAAATTAAGAGAGGGAGAGAAGTAAACGAAGAGAGAGAGAGAGAGAGAGGAAAAGATAGAGAAAGAAAAAGCGTGATAGAGATAAGGAAAGGATGAGAGTGGGAGAGAGAGAGAGAGAAAGACAGAGAGAGATAGAAGGAGAGATGTAGAAAGAGAAAAGAGAAAAAGAGAGGAGAAAGTGGGGAAAGTGGCGTCTCCCAGGCTGGCTGGGGCTTTCTGTGCCCAGTGAGGCTGGGAGAGGCGGCAGCAGACAGCCCTCTCGGCTGCACTTCCCAATGAGCTGAAAAGCCCACTGGTAGGGTTTCTCGGCCCAGGGGGGGAATGCACCCCATTTGGCCCACTGTCCGGAAATGAAGTCCGGACAGTCCCTGCTCAGTCCCCGCCCACCTACCCCTTTCCCAAATATTAACAGCGCAAGCTGTTACAGATGAAGTCCCGTCTACACTGATAGCACAGAGCCCACAAGACATACATTATCTCGTCATAATCGGGGAGGTGAACAACTCATTGGATGTGTCAATGATGTCTCCAGGCTTGGAGCTGAATTATGGCTGTGGATGAAAGGACAGACCTGGCTCATGGAGCAGCTGTGAGAGAAGCCCAAGGAGGTGAGCCGGACAATCTCCCCAGGAGTCTCGTAGCTGACTACATAGAGGTGATGCTCTAGAGGGGTGTCCTTAGTGCCCTGGAAGTACACCAACTGTGTTTCTTCATTCACCCAGATCTGCAACAGAGAAGAACAACTGATTTTAGACTCCGATACAAAGGGAAAGCACCACTGGGATGCATGCAGGGACTTGAGGGTGAGGCGCAATGCTTCTCAAAGGCTGACAAGGTCATTGTCTGCCCAAAGGAGTCTGGAAGAGATACAAGTGAGCTGAATGGGAAGGCACTTTGGACAGATCTATTGGCATGCACTGGCAGCTGGCTTTCCTTTATTGGTGGCAGGGGTGGAAAGCGTCATCCAGCTGCAGCCGATTTATGGTAACCATTTAAGGTAAGAGACGTTCAGAGGTGGTTTGCCACAGCCTGTCTCCGCAGGGTGACTCTGGACTCCCCTGACCGCCCCTGCTTTGCTTCCAAGATCTGATGAGACTGGGCTGGCCTGGGTCCGTGACTTATTACCGCAGGAGAAAATAGGGCTTGCGGCTTCCACGTTATACGTAAGCGTTCAGCCCATGTAACATGTTAATCCAACCTCTCTTGGGCCTCAAGCTGGGCAAGAGGGATCAAAGACCATCAATGATAAAACTCAACAACATCCCCCCCCCCAAAAAAAACAGCCAAAACAAAATAAAACAACTGACCCTACTAACACTCAGAGGACACGTGGAACTGCCTGGGGCTGAATCAGGCCCTTTGGCCACGACTATTCAGACTGGCAGCAGCTCTCCAGGGCCTTCTCCATCCCCTCCTGCCTGGTCCTTTAACTGGCAACGCTGGGGATTGATTCTGGGACATGCGGGATGCCGAGCAGATGTCGGCTGCTGAGCCACAGCCCTTCCTGTGGACTGGTGGGTCTATCGCCAATTCCCTCTGGAGAGCTGTTCTTCAAATCCGCTTGCTTCTGCTGTTACTGCCCTGAACCTTTGGGAAGGGCAGGATAAGAATGTTCCAAAGAAAGGATGCTCCAAGCACAACGTGGTGGGCAACGCTGATCACGCGCAGCCCCAGGTACCTCATACCTTGGATCCATGCCTCGCCAGAACTTCCCATTCGCCAGTGGTTAGGGCAATCTCCTCCTTAACTGGGCATTTGAAGTCCCCTGAAAAAAAAGGAGGAACGTGACCCAGTGGCCAAACAGCAGGCAGGTCCCCGGGGGCCTCAGGGGGCAGACATACATTGGGGAGAGAGGCAATTGGGGAGCTTACCTTTGCTCGGGATGTAGGGTCGTGTCCAGTCATAGTTGTCCCTCTTGAGGATGGCCGTCACCCTGTACAGATGGCAGAACCCAGTCTTGCATTCGTTGGCGCGGATGAAGCAGAGCTCGTCCTCCTTCCCCTCTGGCTGGCAGAAAGGGTAAAAGATGTCGTGAACCTACCAATGAGAGAAAGGGGGGAAGCGAATGAATACAGCAGTGGGAAGATAGCGCCATGGTTGGCCATAGTAGGACGCACTCAAACATCCATGATGAACTGACTGCTCCGGTTTTTGAGGGCTTAACAGATACAGGCTGCAGAGATTTGTGAGGTCACACTGTTCTCGCCTGGAGGTGCTCCTTTTGCCTGCTGGAATCATGTATGCCCATGGAGTCTCACCATCCTAACATATCGTCCAGTGACAATAGCTTAAAAAGAGGAGGCAGAGTCAAGCAGAGAGAAAGAGAAAGCCTGAAATGGCGCCAAAGAGTCTGGTGGATCTTTACCTATGCGTGTTCCTTAAAATCTGCTACTTAGTTTTAAGATAAAGGTAAAGGTATCCCCTGTGCAAGCACCGGGTCGTGTCTGACCCTTGGGGTGACGCCCTCTAGCGTTTTCATGGCAGACTCAATACGGGGTGGTTTGCCAGTGCCTTCCCCAGTCATTACCGTTTACCCCCCAGCAAGCTGGGTACTCATTTTACCAACCTCGGAAGGATGGAAGGCTGAGTCAACCTTGAGCCGGCTGCTGGGATTGAACTCCTAGCCTCATGGGCAAAGCTTTCAGGCGGCTGCCTTACCACTCTGCGCCACAAGAGGCTCTTAGTTTTAAGATAGATATGCTTTTATATAATATCCATATTATACAGTATAAATAATAATAAAAAGCCATAAATACGCAATACTTCAGAGCCTCTTTTTATTTTGTAGGAGAATAATTCTGTCATTGGGTTCTAGAATAAGGTTGGTAGGTGCCATACAGGCCATGGTTGCTGAGATTTAAACCCAGCACTTTCCAAGCATAAAGGCTACAAGCTTGGCGGCATTAAAACAAATGCAACCTAAGATACAACTGCATCTATCCATCGACTGGAAATAGCCTTGAGCTAAGTTTTACCAGCTAATGTGGTAAATAAATATTTTTAATGATGATGGTAGAAAGATCGCAGTACCAATACAAAGCCAACACTCTGCTTTTCCTGCCCTCTGCTGTCCTACCCTGCAGGCTTCCTTAATATCTTCCCCAACACACTGCTTCTCATCCTTCTGCCCTGCCCTTCCAAACAAACCTTGGTCTGCTACTCCTTCCCCAACCAATTTTCCCTGTACCCCCCTCCCCCCAAGAAACGATCCCACTCCATCAATTTCATTAGCCCAGTACTAGCCCTACAATGGCTTTCCCAGTTCCCAGGCAGAGGCTTTTCCTTCCAAAGACTGGACTGAGCTCGAGATTCCAACAGCAAACACATGGCAGTGTTACGTCCCTCCCAGTTCTATGTGCTGCAGTTCTGGAGAGATATGGACAAACTGGAACGTGTTCAGGGACAGGGGACTGGGAAGATTCAGGGGTTGGAATCAGTGCCTCACGAGGAGAGCTTGAAAGAGTTGGGTGCAGCTCAGAAAACCAAACCTGCTTCTCCCAGATTCAAGTCTGACACACTCCCCATAACACCACGGTGGCTCTTGAGTTGACCAGCATTTGGACCAGCACCCTTCATGCAGATGCGTCGCATGTGCTTGGGCTGCCATGCAACAATCAGGGAATATGTGTGTGCATATGTCTGTGGAGAGAGCTTGCCAGCAGCAATACACCGGTATTGAGGCAAAAGCTCTACGGCAGAAGACATTATTTTACCATAGAGTTTGTGCCCCATACCAGAGTGTCCTCACACTGCAACAGTTGGTTGCCCAGCTAGGCCTCCCCCTCTTCTGGTGAGAGCCTGGCAGCCGTTCTTGTCCTCCCACCACTTGGTGCTTGAGCCTATTCCCTCAAATGCTTGTTCTGGCCACTTGGATTCACAAGAGGAGGCTTCTCTTCCACAGCTGGCCCTTACATTGATCCACACGTCCGTGACCTCCTCGTAGATGATGAAGGGCTGGACGTTTCCTGGCACAGCTTTGGCGAATTCCAGGCGCTGCTCCTCGCTTTCCGGGACAGGGATGAAGAGGGCGGGGGGGAGGAGGACCACTTGGAGCTGCTGCTGTGGTCTGTCCAGGAACATGGCCCAGGCGCTGAGGAGGGGAAGGAGGGAGAGAGAGAGAGAACAAATACAACTGAGGCTGCAGCCGCATTAGCCTGCCTCAGGAAAAACAGAACAGGGACCGGGTGTCATATTCCTTTATTTCTTTAACAGTCTGGGACAGAATCAACCTTACAGACACCATCCGCTGTTTCCATCCTCGTTCAGCTGCAGCCAAAGGAATACCAGGATCAGCACCAGCTAGCAGGGAAGGCTTAGAAACAAGAGAAACCTTGGAAGCTATCAGTAGCTGTACCTGTGGATCTCTCGAAGGGGAAATCAACACACAGCCCAAGAAGATATGATAGGTTCAAGTGGGTCGCCGTGCTGGTCTGAAGCAGCACAACAAACCAGAATCAGAGTCCAGTGGCAACTTTAAGACCAGCAAAGATTTATTCAAAGTGTGAGCTTTTGGAGTCTGAGGAAGAGTGCTTGCACTCGAAAGCTCATGCCTTGAATAAATCTTTGTTGGTCTTAAAGGTGCCACTGGACTCGGATTCCGTTTTATCAAGAAGAGATGAGTTTCACTTGTCCCAGACTCATGCAATTAGGATCCATATCAGTGAAGATAAATCTCAAAAATGAAGTCCTTTCAGCCCCCATTAGGAACACTGTTTAGTAAAAGATCATAAGTGGAAACAACTTTGTTTTTATGTGTTTAAGAAAGTTGAGAATGAAAGCTTTAAGAGATTGGACATTAACCAGTTTTTGGAGGAAGAAGCCCATACTATCTTTAAAACTGGCACAGTTTCACCATGTGGCCTGAATCACCAATCGGGCCTTCAATGTTTTCTATAGTTTTCCTTATCTCTATTATATGACCTTCCCTTTCTGCTGATGATTCTTTCTTTCAATGCTTTTGACTTAGCCCAGGGGATCTGGAATGCCTACAAACCTTGGGAAGCTGTTTGTGACACTGCTGGAACTAGATTGGATGTGATATTTTGCTGTCTTTCTATGTTTGCAGTTATATATCCTCCTAATATATCTATTTGTTTTTACAGATATTAGCTGTTGAAATAATTAGACTATAGAACAGTGGTTCCCAAACCTATCTGGCCTACCGCCCCCTTTCCAGAAAAAATATTACTCAGCGTCCCCTGGAAATTAATTTTTTTAAAATTTTAATAGTTATTCATCGCCCCAAATGCCCCTGTGGCCCATCACCGCCCCCCTGGATCACTGCAGCAGCCACCAGGGGGCGGTAGCGCTCACTTTGGGAATCACTGCTGTAGACTAATACATATCAAACCGATATATATCACATAGACCTTTTTTGCCTATAATATATTTTGTTATGAAAGTATGTTTCTGGAATTACTTTAAATGCCTTTTGTATGTATTTGTGAATTTTTTTTCCAATCTCGACTTACACTTCAGTACTAATTATTGTTTTGTATATTCATATGTTTGCAGAGTCTCTTGACAAAGCATTGTGTAGCGAAACGCGTTGGGAACTATTAAACAGATATCGTGTTGAAGACTGAAGACTCCTTATGTTTCAACTTACTAAGTAGGACTCAGAAATTTTGCGCTTCCATACAGGCATCCCAGTGTCCACTGTTTTGGTTAAAACAATATAGAGCATACTCTATAAGCCCAACCAGGGGCCATCTGACAATCTAATGGCTCCAGAACTCTGTCTAAGGATTGTCTAGAAGTCTACAGCCCAACAGACAGAAGGGATGAAGGGGACAGCCCTAAAAAAAAAGGAAGTTTGGATTTAAGACTGGACCACGTATATGAGTTACAGCATTCAAGGGGATGGAAATGTTCCCTCCCAGGCACTCCACAGACACTGGAGATACAGAGGTGCATGTTTACACCCCCCCCCCCAAACATGTACTTACTATTTCCCGTCCTGGGTCCACCCAGCTCGTGCGATGTACTCCACGCTTGGGAACATTGTAGCAAATGGGTGCACCAGCTCCTTGTCTTGGGCACAGATTATCTACAAAATCGGAGGGGGGGGGGGAGAGGATCTTTTTTTGAAAAGTGCAAGCAGGCTAACATGTACTTCCAGTTTTGTTTTGTAAAGACATCTTTTAAGACATTGCATTTCCATGAAAACTCAAAAGTCTCAGCCAAGTAAAGTGATTAAAATGCGGGTGTTTTTTTCTTCTTCTTTACTTTGAAATATGGCTCTTTCAGAAAGGACAGAAATCTGGGTCTGTACAACAAGCTAAAGTGCTCCGAGTCCCTCAAGAAAAACCTCCCAAACCACTGTGAAGACCAAACAAGGGAAGAAAACGCTATTTTTCAACCTGGCAACTTTTGTGTTGTAGGAGACGACATAACAAAAATAGAATGCGAGATCAATAGGCAAGGAGGAAATCTGCTAACAAATTCAGATCTTTTTGAAATCCATGCCGTCTCTTGGCCACTTCTGGCATAATACTAGCCAGGAGACTAACAGAGTCAGCCATTTTTCCACAGATGGCTTTGGCAAGGTATGATGGCTAAGGTTTTGGGAACCGGGGCCACAAGAGGTGACAGCAGAAAATGCTACCAAGTCGCCGCCAACTTGCAGAGTCCCTGCAGGACTTTCAAGGCAAGTGATGCTCAGAGCTGGCTTGCCATTGGCTGCCTCCCTGTCATGACCCTGGCCTCCCATCCAAAGATAAGCCATGCTGACCCTGCTTAGCTTCTGAGATCTGGCCAGATCAAGCTAGCTTAGGCCATCCAGGCTGGGCCAACAGTTTAAAGGTAAAGGTATCCCCTGTGCAAGCACCGAGTCATGTCTGACCCTTGGGGTGACGCCCTCTAGCGTTTTCATGGCAGACTCAATACGGGGTGGTTTGCCAGTGCCTTCCCCAGTCATTACCGTTTACCCCCCAGCAAGCAAGCTGGGTACTCATTTTACCGACCTCGGAAGGATGGAAGGCTGAGTCAACCTTGAGCCGGCTGCTGGGATTGAACTCCCAGCCTCATGGGCAAAGCTTTCAGACAGCTGCCTTACCACTCTGCGCCACAAGAGGCTCTTGGGCCAACAGTTTACATGAGTTAAAAAAAAAATCACATCTCTCTCTTTGTGAATTTCTATTTGTGATTCATCCTCTCCCCAAAAAAACATCGCTGGACCTGCGGGACCCTGAAAGCTACTGCCTGGTCTCACATCTTGTGTTTCTGGGCAAGGTAGTTGACCCTGGACCCCTCCTCTTTTCTCCTGCTCCAGACAGGCTAACTCAGCCACCCATCTGCATCTACCTGAAAAAATCAAGCAGGAACTCAGGAAAGCTGGCCATAAATTCTGCTAGACTTTAAGGCACTGTTGAATTCTTAGTTTTTATTGATTGGCAGTCCTAATTGAGACTTTTTAAATACTTGTTATTTTATTTACATTGTAAGCTGACTGTGAATTCCACAAGGTTGACAAACAGCTAATAAATGTTTTCAAATAACCAGGTATCTGAATGCCATGGCTACCTTAAAAACAAAACACAGACTGCTCTACACATGCCTTCCTCCAGCAAATGAGGCAAAGCAAGGCAGGCTCCTCGCATAAGGGTCAGACACTGTGAACAGAGAATAAGCAGAGCAATGGGGTCACACCTGGCATGCAGAACCAAGCCTACCTTCCCCTGGCTGTCAGTCTGAAATTCTGCCAGCTTCAACGAGATCTTAGGGTTCTTGCTGCCTGAAAAGGAGGGTTCAAGAATGTGACATCTACTCAACCGTTTCTAGTAAACGTTCCCCACAAGAATAATTTTTTCAGACTTCCAAAAGAAAATGTCTGCAAAATGAGGACACCGGCTATGGGCATCTTAAGATGCAGGCATGTGACCATGAAATCATATGCAGGAATCTCATTTTATTTACAGTGCCAGAAAACCCCTGTTTATTTTCATTCAAAGCGACTCCCTCTAATATTTCTTGGCTGAATCCAACAATGGATTTGGAAGTCTACTCCTAGCCCCCTTCCACTCATCCTTTGAGGAAATTGTTTTGTTCACTGTGGAACAGCCACTGCAGGCTACTTTGGATGGGCGTTCCTGTAAAGCTCCTTTCAACTTCATCTATTGCATCTGCGTGGAAGGTAGGGCATTCGCTATTACATTTTCCAAAGCTTCCTCCTCCCTTGGAAAATTAATGTATTCCCCACCACCACCATCTAGCTCAGGGAACCCCAACTTTTTTAGCCTGGAATACTGGGGAAGGGTGGTGGACCCAGTCAGGAAATGGCTGTAGCAGGAGACGGAGCCATCCACACAACACCAACCGTGGGCTCGCCTGCTGTCAAAAAGTAAAGGTCCTTGAGCTGTGGCACCAAACTTTGTTTTGAAAAATTACACAGCAAATCAAATACTCAATGGCTAATAGAAAGCCAGACAAGGCAAAAGCCCCACCTTGCCCCCCCCCCCCACTTCCCAGAAACACTGGATGGGCGTATGGGAAAGTCTGCAGCAGGCACCATATTGGGGACCCTAATCTAGCTAGACGGAGTGTTCTGAAGCAGGGCTAGTCAACCTGTGGTCCTCCAGATGTTCAAGGACTACAATTCCCATGAGTCTCTGCCAGCATTTGCTGGAGGACCACATTTTGACTACCCCTTTTTTGTGCAGAGGGGAGCGAAGAGGATGATCCAGGGCCTGGAGACCAAGTCCTATGAAGAAAGGCTGAGGGACGTGGGAATGTTCAGCCTGGAGAAGAGGAGGCTGAGAGGGGGCAGGAGGGCTCTCTTTAAGTATCAATAAAATTCTCAGTTGGAGGAGGGTAGGAAGTGATTCCTGTTGGGAGCAGAGAACAGGACCCATGGTAACAGGTTTAAACTATGTGTAGAATGGAACCAGCTAGATATCAGGAACAATTTCTTCACAGCAAGTAGTTCAGCAGTGGAATGGGCTGCCTAACGAGACCCTCATTGGTGGTATTCAAGCAGCGGCCGAACAGAGACTTACCCTGGATGCTTGAGGCTGACTCTGCATTGAACAGAGGGTAGGACTAGATGGCCTGTGTGGCCCCTTCCTACTCTAGGATTCTATTAATCTAATTCAGCAGTGGAATGGGCTTCCTGAGGAGGTGGGGAGCTCCCCCTCACTGGCGGTCTTCTTCTTCAAACAACAGAGACTTATCCTAGATGCTTGAGGCTGATCCTGCCTTGAGCAGGGGGTGTAACTAGATGGCTTGGATGGCCCCACTCTAGGATTCTCAGAGACAGTTCAGCAGTGGAATGGGCTGCCTAAGGAGGTGGGGAGCAGTGGCTGGACAGATGCTTATCCTGGATCCTTGAGGCTGATCCTGCACTGAGCAGGGAGTGGGACTGGATGGCCTGTATGGCCCCTTCCCACTCTAGGATTCTATGAGTCTAGTTCAGCAGTGGAATGGGCTGCCTAAGGAGGTGGCCAGCTCCCCCTCACTGGCGGTCTTCAAGCAATGGCTGGAAATATCCTTATCCTGGATGCTTGAGACTGATCCCGCATTGAGCAGGGGGTGGGACTAGATGGTCTGTAGGCCCCTTTCCAACTCTAAGATTTTATGTGTTATGTTGGTTCTAACAAGAGGTACGATGTGGCGTTCACTTGGCTCAACAGGGCAAAAAGCCGCCCCAGAAAACTACAGTGCTGCTTAAAAAATCACCCAATTCAAAGTAGGTTTCTCAGACCTTTGCTGGCTCTCCCTACCAACCCCTATGAAGCCGCACCACAAAGGAGAGTTGTAACAAGAGACCGCACCCCTCATGTCACTAACCAGGTATCCCTTTTCGCAGTGGCTGCAAAGAAAATTGGGGTAAGATTTGAGACTAATGATTTTTTTGATAACTGAATTTTAAAGGCTTATTACTGTCTATATTGTATATATTACAAATTTGTTCTGTAATGTTTTTACAATGGCCCAAGGCTATAAGCAATAAAATTCATGACTGATTGAATTCATGAGTCCACAGAATGCCAGAAATAATCATTAGCTTAAGAGCAGAAGAAACCAATTTTGATTTGCTGAGACTGGAAGACTCTTGTTTGCGGGGGAGGTCCCAGAAGAGTCACATGCAGCTAACAACACTCCTTTTAACCGCACTCTGCCACTAACCTGTCCTGGGATAGCGGTATGAGTCCGTCTTCCTTTCCTCCAGGGCAGGAGAGGGAACATGGATGATCTCCACTTCCGACTCGTCCACCTCCTCGTACAAGATCCGTAACGTTTTCCAGCCCTCGGGGTCTAGAATACAAGATGGCGGGGGGGGGGGCGGGGATGATACTCATTTATCCCACTTTTCCTTCATGGAGTTTGGGTGAAAAACATGGCTTTTGTTCCCCATTTTTATCCACACAACCACCTGGGGAGGGTGGTGCTGAGGCTGAGGGAGAGAACCACTGAACCAAAGATTGAGTAATGAAGACATGGGATTCACTGCTGCAAGAAGTGGCTGCAAGCACAAGCTTCAAGAGGGGACGGATGGACATACGGAGCTGAATATGAATCATTTATGACAAGTAAATAATTAATTGATATTTCTTATTTGGATTCATATGCCGCCCCTCCCGGCAAGCCAGCTCAGGACAGTTAAAAAACATGATAATTTAAAACATCAGACACAATTACAGTATTAATTAAAACCGAAGAAAACATCTCGTTAAGATTCTGTTGTCACTACAGTATCTGTTTGATACTATTCCTCGTTTCCAGGGGAAGCTCATCACAGGACGGGGCCAACCCAATGATGTTGCTATTTTTTAACAGCTCCAATCAAATGCCTGGCGGAAGAGCTCCTTCTTGCATGCCCTTTGAAAATGAGCTAACTCTCGAAGGGCTGGCAGCTCTTTCGGGAGCTCATTCCACCAGTCCCTGGTTAAGGCCACATGTACCTTTCTTCTTCTTCTTCTTCATGTATCTTTCAAGGGCCAGGGATCACCAGTCTGTTTGTGTTGGCTGAGCGCAATGCCCTCGGGGGAGGGGGAAGTATAGACAGTTTGGTGGCCCCTCAGGTATGTGGAGCCCAGGCAGCGTATGTCCTTATAGGTTAAAACCAAAACCTTGAGCCTAATCTGGAATTCAACCAGGAGCCAATGCAGATGGATAAGGATAGGTCTAATATGGGCTCTCCATGTCTCATTGGGCCTCTTGGTTATCTCTTCTTACCTTGAATAACAGACAAAACTGGCTCCCTTTCACTTCTGCAGGCTAGCTGGGTGGGAAGGCACCTGGGTTTTGGCACTGAGGGGTGCTGAGGCAGGTGGGTTGGGAGTATCTTAAATCTGATTTTTGCATGCAGCCCTCAATTTCAGCAAAGAGTTTTCATGTACCCGTTTCATTAACTTTTTAATAAAGAGACTTCTGAAACCAAGAGTCTGCTGATTGGGGGAATCTGACTGGAAATTGACAACAGGGAGGCCTTACAGCACCTCCTGAAGGTCTCCAAGGAAGGGGCCCGTCACCTCTTCAAGAAGCCCACTCCATAGAGCTGGTGCTATGGTGGAGAAGCCCTGGGCTCTGGTCAATGACTGGATTGTGGGATGGCCAACAGATGGCTACTCAATAAAGTAAGGAGCTTAAAATCTCCCAGGAATACCAATTTTGCTCTGAAGATGATTTTGGGGGAGGGGGTAAACATGGACTTTGCACAACTATAATACAGAAGTGATTTTGGCTCATGCTTCAGCATGTAAGGACCAGTGACTTACCTGCAGCAATTCTATCAGGGATATTTGGTGCCTCGGGCCTAGTTCCCACAAACTTGCACATCCTCCAGGACCTTCTGCAGAGGTTGTGACAACTAGCACAACTTGCTTGGTCTTGCCTAGTCAGGTCAACACAGCAAAATCTCCTGCCTGCTGTGCCCAGCTCAGGTTTGTGGCCACAGAGCTGGAGGAGAGACTCTCAAGGTCGAGGAATATCCTGGCCTCAATGCCTGCAACTCACCTTCTTGGCAAGAGGTGGGACACCACCAGTACCCTGTAAACCGATCAAACTCCTCCTGAATGACGAAAGTGGCGACTCCTGCTGATTTGGGATCATCCAACACGCTGGACAAGCCTGCCAGAGGGAGAACACAGAGCTGGGATTGGGGCCCAAGTGACTACAACGTGACACTGCCTATGCAGAAGTGGTCATCTGTTTGATTAGCAGCATTCTCTTTCTCCCCCAAGGCTGCATCTGCAAAGTCAAATGCACTCAGTTCTCAACAGGAGACCACGCACTCAGTAGCTTTAGCAGCAGTGACCATGGCCAGGGCAGAAAGGTGGGTTGTTTCAAATTTCTCCAGAGTCATCTAGTCCAGCCCCCTATACAATGCAGGAAAACTCACAACTACCTGCCTATCCACAGTGACCCCAATTCCATGCCCTGATGATGCCCCTCCAAAAAACAACCCCAGACTCCTGGGCCAGTCTGGCCAGGAGGAAATTGACCCAAAGTAGTGATTGGCATTTCCCTGGGCATGGAAAAAAGGGCCACAAGCGCCAAGCAACGACACAAGCCCACCCACTCACAATCTGCCCAAGTTTGTAGAATCAAAGAATCATAGAGTTGGAAGGGGCCATACAGGCCATCTAGTCCCACCCCCTGCTCAACGCAGGATCAGCCCTAAGCATCCTAAAGCAGGGTTCATCATCACCACCAGCTTCTTAACAGCAAGCTTGAGGGTGCTATAAACAGGTGGTCAATACTGAAAGAGAGCTGGTTTTTATACCCCAAAAGAGTCTCAAAGCAGCTTACGATCACCTTCCCTTCTTACCCTGTTGAATTAGGTGGGGCTGAGAGTTCTGACAGAACTGCTCTGTGAGAACAGCTCTAAGAGAACAGTCTTCTGCAGTTTAAATTTAAAGAAACTGTAAAAGACAGCCTTATAAACAGCTGTATGGCAAGGAGGCACTCCCTACCGCACAGCTCTTTTGGAATATCTTCAACCGTCCCTTTAATGTTTAAACAGCCTTCCTGCTGATACATTGTTTTTACGGCTTTAGCAGGGAACAGGAAGCAGGGGTTTAAGTTTTTGCTTTGGGGTATGGTTCATGTCCAACCCTATTGTGCGCTGGGGCTGCCTTAAACCTGGCTTTGTGTTGCCCTCCTGACCAGGTCAGGGCTTGCCAGCATCTCAGGCTCCCAGCATCTCATTACCCACCCCCGGACCCTTTTCACATGGGCCCATTATGCACGGAGTGGAAGGTCTGCATTCGGGGTGGAATGGCAGCGGCTAAAATCACCAATTATGCACGCTGCAGGCGGCAACCGGGCGCAGAGTCAACGTATGCCGCCGAAAAAGCCGCGTTAGCGAGATGCGGAAGTGGAGCTTCCCGGGACCAGGGCGCAACCAGAAGTGGCTCTGGAGTAGCCGCGTGCATACTCGGATACTCTGGGTTTTGACGCCGTTGCATTCCGTCCCGTGTGTAAGCGGTTTGCTTCGCTTCTTTCTCCTCCATGTTCTCCATGCCGCCATTTCAGCGGCCGTGCCTAATAGGCCATGGTGATGCTAAACCGTGTGCCCTACCCCTGCTGCATACCTCAATCCCCTCCAGTTCATCCTCCTGAGAGTATCACATTCCTAAGAATTCTTGCCCTTTTCAGACCACATTCTCTGCCTACAATTCTGACACTGCCCACAAACACCGAGCAAGGCTTTCACTGCCACAGCTGGGCCAGGCTTTCCAGCGCACCAACACTTCCGCAGACAAGCTGTGCCCACTGGCACATACGCAAGATGACCACGGCTACCTTTCTGGCAAAACGTCAGCCGGCGCTCCTCTCCTGTCCCGATGTTTGCTACCCAGAGGTCGTTGTTGTTGATGAACGAGAAGAAAGAGGGATCTGCCGGACAGATCTTGGGATCCATCCGGGGTCCTAAGCACTGGGACTTGAGTTCCTGTGGCTTCATTGGTGACACCTGGGCAAGGGGAGAAACACCGGCGCATTAGATGGGCTTAGAGCAGGGGTAGTCAAACTGCGGCCCTCCAGATGTCCATGGACTACAATTCCCAGGAGCCCCTGCCAGCGAATGCTAGCAGGGGCTCCTGGGAATTGTAGTCCATGGACATCTGGAGGGCCACAGTTTGACTACCCCTGGCTTAGAGGACCACCCAGACCGGGAATCACTGCGAAATGGACTGGAGGACTTGAAACGAACTGCTCACACAAGACAAGGGGTGATGCTCTGGGCTGAGGCAGGCAGCGATTTCTGAGCACTCGTTATAATCATAATTAAGAGCAGCAAAAGCAACACTCCAAAGCCTCCAGGAGAGCTTTTGTTTCTCCCTGGAAAGTTTGTAATCAGTTTGAACATTTCCACCCTTCACTAAAAAATTTTTTGGAGACTCCTGGGTCAATTTGCTGGGCAGGACTTCATTTACGGTGGAGGCCCCCAATGCGATGCCAGTTAAGGCTGAGCGCTTCAGCTCAGTTTGGCCGTCTCGGCGATCACCGAAGTCCGAGGCAGTGCATAGGAGGCCAGCACCGCAGTGAGGAGGGGTGGTGGCAGCAGCGCACCAGCGGTGGCTGCATGGAGACACAGAGCTCTGTGCTTGGGTGCGGCCACTGGCTGGTGCACCGCCACTGCTCCTCTCCGCTGGCTGCCTTGGGCTTTGGTGATCACCGAGGCGGCCAAACTGAGCCAAACACTCAATCCTAATGCCCGCAGGAACCACAACGCCGACCAACAGTTTTCCTGGGGCCCACCAAGTGTCCTGAGGTGGGTGGAGCCAAGTGGGGTATTTGCCCAGCAGGCCTTCAGAGACGTCACTAGAGATATGATTTTTTTTTAAGTTGCTTTGTCAACAGCTACAAAAGTCACTGTGGAACTCAAGGTAAACTGTGTACGCAAGGAACGATTGTATTACAGTACTTTCATTTTAAAAGGCATTCTACTAAAACAGATTCTGCCTGAAAGGTTGAAGATTTGCTACGAGTGTTAGAGCACTGGCTAAAGCAGAATTATTTCGAGCAAAGAAGTCATCAAGTTGAGTTTGCTTAGAGGTGGGAGGAGGAGATAAAGTCAAGCAGATCACGAGCCCTTTTGCTCAGTCCCGTCTTCAATAGGCCAAAATAAAAGTCCCGGCAGTCAGTCACACAAATAATTGTTTCTTGGATGATAATTATGACACCAGACTTGCCATGTTCAAGAGTGGACTTAAGCACAGCGCCAACCTATATATAGAATGTATAAAATATTTTAAGATAGCATTGCTTCATGTAAGCATGCCTAAATTCTCTCCCAGCAGCCTGGTTGAGAGGAAGGTATAAGAATGTCCCCTATGCTGAGTGTTCTTGTTCTTGACAGACTAAACAAGCTGTAAGAGAAGAAGGGAGGCAAGAGCCATTGTGTATAAATATCAATAACAAGTTTGAGAAGGTGATCGAGTATAAATTCAAGTGGGTAGCTGTGTTCATAGTCTGAGGAAGAGTGCTTGCACTCGAAAGCTCACGCCTTGAATAAATCTTTGTTGGTCTTAAAGGGGCCACAGGACTCTGATTTTGTTTTGTTGAGTATAATGAGTTTATACAAGCAGAAGGCAGTTCAATAACAAAATTCAAATGTGCATAAAGTTACATGCAATTTTTAAACAAAGTACTACTTTATCAATTGAATACATGAAATCAGACCAGAAATAATCTTTAATCTTTAATCCGCTCCTGCGGATAAAATAAAGATTTAATCTTTAATCCGCTCCTGCGGATTAAATAAAAGAGTAAGGGCTGCTGGGGAGGAGTCAGAGCGGGACCTGTCCGGGATAAAAACTTTGAGGAGCGAATCAGGAGCCGCAAAGCAGGCGGGAGCTGCAGGGCCGGCCGGCTGTGAGGCGGGTGGCCATGTGTAGTGGCGCGGCAGCGGCGGCGCTGGCGGCAGCGGCGGGGTAGCCACGGCGCTGGCGGCAGGATCCCAAGTGCGGGGCTGGCGGCGGCAGTGCAGGCGCAGTGCTGGCAGCAACGGCCCAGCTGGGCCGCAGTCGGCAGCGGGCGAGCCGCGGCTGTGGAGGAGGAGCGACTCTGAGGGTCTTTGGTTGCCGCAATGTCGGCAGGGGATCGGTGGTCTGGGCGTGGCCGTGGCCGCAAAGGGCGTGGGCCTGCGGGGAATCGGCGACTGGTAAGTTCTGGTGTGCGAGTGGGGGTGAGAAGGGGGGCGGGCTAGGGCGTCGGCGGACGGAGGCTTGTCATCGGCGTGGGAAGGGGGCGCGGTGGGGCAGTGGGAGATGGAGGGTCGGGGTCGAAGTGCGAGGCAGCCGGGCGGGGATATGCGGGGAGGGGGGGGTAGCGGTGAGTCCCGTAGGTGTCAGTGGCTTTGCGGCTCCTGATTCGCTCCTCAGAGTTGCAATCCAGGGCCAAGTGGCCAATTGGGACGCGCGCGAAGCATGCCTCCCTACTGGCTACTTGGCCCGTCTCCCGGACTCCGTGCCGCCAACTCTACAGTCCTCCTGACCCGCTATCCTTCCCGGATGGCCGCCAGGGAGGCCCTGCCCCACGCCGCTGGACTTTGGGAAAAATACTTTCCCTCCGCCCAAAGATGCAAAGGTTTCTCTGCTCCAAGGCAGCGGAGCAAAGATGCAACATGACTCGTGTGTGTGTGTGGGGGGGAAGCAATTCAGTTTTCAAAGGTCTGCTTCCCTCCCAGTCGCAGGAAGTGGTTTCCGAGCCTGGACAGTCTCTGCGGCTGCCCAGAATGTGCTCAACACTCTGCAAATGCACCAGTCAGTAGGGAGATTTTATTGATTTAAAATGTTTAGCTCTCACCTTTCTCCCCAGCAGGGACTCAAAGTTGCTTATGTCATTGTCTCCTCCATTTTATCCTGTGAGGTGGATTAGGTTGAGTGCCACAAGAACCTCAGTCGCTTTGACTCACCATGAAGCCGTTTTTGCCTCCATCCCGGCAGTGAAAGAGGCTGTTGCTGGCCTGGAAGAGGAAGAGGCCGCTCTCTCGGTGGAAGTCATAGGAGGTGATCCCAAAGACACCCAGCCGCTTGCGCTCCCTCAGCAGCTCCTCTTCCCTGGAGTACATCCCGTGGTGGGGGGTAGCCTGGCAGAAAAGAGGAGAGCTATGCACAAGAGGCCCGGGGCAGTGGGGGAGAGGACACAAGTTCTAGTCTCAGCCTTAGCTATCAATTTATTTATTTTGTGTACGGAATTTATGCCCTGCCTTTCTGTCCTCACTGGGGCCTTTAAGGTGGCTGACTAAAAACATAATAAAAACACAACTACATAAACGACATTAAAGCCAAGTTAAAATACACATTTAAAAATATATATTAATTCAATCATCAAAACTCAGAGCAGAAAAGACGGATCACTGAAGGAATGCCGGATGAATCAAGAAAATATCCACACACTGGAGGAGAATGGCAACAGGGAGAGATGCATCTCCCCAGGGAAAGAGTTCCAAAGTTGGGCGCCACAACCAACAAGGCCCTTTCCTGGGTTGCCACCTGCCTAATCTCAAGGCAGGGGCAAATGAAGCAGATGTTTGGAAGACTGTAATGGTCAGGCAGGTTCGTAAGAGATTGGGCAGTCCTTCAAGTACACTGGTCCCAAACTATATATGGCTTTAAAGGTCAACACCAGTACTTTGAATTGTGCTGGGAAACAAACTGGGAGCCTGTATAGGTGGGCCAAGACTCGAGTGAAATGGTCCCTGTGACCCACTCCATTCAATGTCCTGGCTGCAGCGTACTGCGCCTGTCAAAGCTTCCAAGCACTGTTCAAGGGCAGCCCCATGTAGAATGCATTGCAGCAGTCTAATCTAGTTGTATCCTATGCATGCACTACGGTGACCCATCTTTTCTGCCCAGGAAAGGCCGCAGCTGGCTTATCAGCCAAAGTTGGTAAAGACACTCCTGGCCGTGGCTGCTGCCTGCTTACCCAACCGTAAGCCTGGGTCCAAGAGCCACCCCCAGACCAGTGATCCCTCTACGCTGCACTTATGAGCACAGGAAGCCCAACTCAGCAGGAGTCTGAAGCCACACAGGGTCTTGCACTACTTGAGATTCCCGCAGTCATATTCTGCTCAGGATGTGAACTGCTCCACTCATTAACCTGCATCCATCCCAAAACTGCCCCCAGGCACTGGTTCATGAGGCAGAGAAGATAAAATGGTACAAGGGATATTAATAGACACCCCATCCCACACTTCCCTGCCGGGCTCTCTTTCTCTGTCTAGAACAAAGCTTCAGTCCAAGGACCCACAAAGTTTTATTCTGGGTGTAAGCTTTTGTGTGCATGTATACTTCTTCAGATACTTTGCCAGATGCTGTATGCTAAAAAGAATAATAATCATCTGCCTGCACGCGAAACCTTATGCCCACAATTAAACTGTTGTTTGTAAAGGGACCACTGGACTTAAACTCGGCTCTTTTGCTTCAGACCAACGACTGGCCTCAACCAGGGCCGGGGACTTTTCGGCTGATATTTTAATCATTCTCTCTGTAACAATATACCTCTGAACATCAGCTGCTTGAGATGCCAGGTGGCTGCTGGTTATGCAAACCTGACCTAGAACTCACAATCTGAGCCAGCAGAGTGAACCTCATGGAGGGGGGGGGATCAACTTTCACTAGAGAAGTTCTGAAGCTGCAACCCTTGTAAGGAAATGTGCTTATGACCCTTATTGGAGAGCTGAGGATGTTTTTCTTTTCTCACCATTCCTGTCTCGGCCATGGGACACAGTCCATGATCCAACGCGCCTCACCTGGAAGTGATCCAGCATCTGTTTCCATGACAACAAGAGCAGGGCTTCCTTCCGTACCTTTTTGGGAATCTCAGAGTAGAGGAGGGAATTCTCCCTGCTCCCATATGGCATTCCTGTGGAAGAAGCAAACCAGGACAAAGCATACATGACCCTGTATTCAGCCCAACAACTTGAAAACTAAGTGTGGACTATAAGCTAAATATGAGCAGACAGTGCGATGTGGTGGTAAAAAAAAGGAAAACGAATTCTTGGGCTGTATCCACAGAGGCATCACACTGAAATCACAAGATGCCATGGTCCCGCTGTATACCGCATTGGTCAGACCCCATCTGGAGTCCTGGGTGCAGTTCTCGAGGCCTCACTTCAAAAAGGAGGTGGGGAAAATTGAGAGGGTGCAGAGGAGAGCAATAAGGATGATCCGGGGCTTGGGGACCAAGCCCTAGGAGGAAAGGCTGAAGAACCTGGGAACATTCAGCTTGGAGAAGAGGAGGTTGCAAGGGGATATGATTGCTCTTTTTGAAATATATGAAAGGTTGTCAGAGGGCAGGGAAAGGTTCCTGTTGGAAGCAGAGGACAGGACCCAAAGTAATGGCTTCAAACTACATGTAGAATGGCACCAGCTATATATCAGGACAAAAAAATATCACAGTCAGAGAAGTTCAGCAGTGAAACTGGCTACCTAAGCAGGTGGCAAGTTCCCCCTCACTGGTGGTCTTTAAGCAGTAGGTAGACAGATACTTATTATGGATCTTTAGGCCAACCTTTCTCAATTTTTTTACCATTGATAAATCCCTGAAACGTACTTCAGGCTTTGAGAAACTCCAGATCTGGTAGGGAATTATAGCTGTGTATACAACCATGCAGGGCCCCTTCCCTTCCCACCCCCTCAAGGCCCAACACTTGCCATTTCGGGAAGAGTGGGGAATAGATCAACACGACCATATATAGTCATATCTCCCAATAAATGTTTAAGAAATTTTAAAATTAAAATTAACAAAATTAATAAAAATAAAATTAATTGCCACCCATTCGGGAAATCCTTCCAGGGCCTTCAAGAAAGCCCAGTTCCATAAAACCCTGACTGACCAGGGGGTGGAAGGTCTGTATGGCCCTTTCCAACTCTATGATTCTGTTTCCCAATGGGCTTCACAGTTTCAGAGGGAAGCTCTGCCCAAATCCTCACAGGAACAAAACAGAACCACACCCAGCTGCTGACCAGGGGGATTCTGCCAAAGAGAAGCTCACCTGAGAAACCCTGGAGCCCTGCCTGCTGGGAAGGAAGAAGGAGCTTCCCAGAGAGGAAATAAATAAATGATTATTTCTGTACTTCCTCTAAAGTGCTTTAATGGAGGGGGGTGGGGTGCACCGTCTAAAACAGGGGTGGCCAAACAGTGGCTCTCCAGATGACCAAATTGCAATTACCATGATCCCCTGCCACCATGTGCTGCCGGGGCTCATGGTAATTGTCATTTGGACATCTGGAGAGCCACAGTTTGGCCACCCCTGTTCTAAAGCATCTTAAAAATTACTCTGCAAATGACATGGGGAGCTCTGAGATTCGGGACCTGGAATTGATCTGAGTTTGGTTGCCAATAAATGAATTTTGGTGTTCTTCTGAGTTAAATCTCAGCATTCCCAGCTAGATACAGCCTCTATGGGTTGGCTGCCCAAGAGCTCCTGTGGTGTTGCAGTTAGAGCATCCGAGAGACCCAAGAGCGAATCTCTCCTCTGCCATGGCAGCTGGCGGAGTCCCCCTGGGCCAGCCACAGACCCTCTACCTCACCCGCCATGCATGCCTGGCATGAGGATGAAATGGAGGAGGTGAAACCGATAGAAGCAGAGTTGCGTCCCCACTGGAGAAAGGCAGGACCTAAACGGCATGCTCTCTCTTAAAGGAAGGTTCTGCAGTAAACAACTGATGCCCCAGTTCCCCCTCCCTCCCCAAATCAGCATAAATGCTTGAGGGAGTAGGGCACGAGTTGCTCACACTCTGCAATACTACAACCAATGAGTCTGAAAGCTGAGTGATGGATGCTTGTCACCAACGAATGCCCCAGAAGCCCTGGCATCTTCTGGGAAGAATGCCTGTGGGAGGTGCCGTCTTGTGATAGGCTTGCCCTCTGCCTCCTCCACTCCCTGAACACGCTCCTTCCACGGGCGAGGGGCACAGGGAAATGGCCCTCTGCCACAACAAATAACACGGGCCTTGCATTTTCTGAAGTTCTGCTGCCCCATTGAGAAAGGTGCCAGTCTGACATGCCAGCAAAACTGCGGCTGGAAGCATAAGGAAGAAGGCAGTCTTCTCACTCCTGCCCCTGGCCAGCCCTGTCTTCACCCTGCACCAACCAGCGTAGAGGATCAGCCATCCAAGCCAGCCCTACCGAGATAATATAAGCGGTGAGAGTGAGGGCTGGACTCCTCCGTCTTCCGAACAAACTGGAAGTCATGTGGCGCCTTGTTGACAATCATCCCCGTGTACTTGCGGCTTCCATGGATGATGTCACGCAGCCCCTCCCATGAATGCTTCTCCACATGGAACTGCGAAGAGGCCGTTTCTTCCATCTCCACCACCTCAGCGTTCTCCAGCAACGCATCCACCGCCGTCATCCTTGGCCTTCCTCCTGAACGGGTCCAGGAACTAGGTGAAAGGAAGGTAACACGTTTGGAATAGCCAAAGGGAACATCCAGAACTCTAAGTGCGAGATTGATTTACATACTGCACACCATCAGATGTTAGCATTGCACCCAGGCTTGAGCACGTCAAGCTGCAAAGAGCTGAATTGTGCTGGTTGGAGCAACCACTGGCCTGTTCAAGACCGGCAAGATCTTCAGGGCGAGAACTTTCAAGACTCCCTTGATCACGTCCTTGACTCTCAGGAATTCATAACCTGGATATCTTGTTGATCTCTAAGGTGCTTCTGGACTCAAATCTAGTGGTTAAAAGTCTTGAACTCCAATTAATCTAGTGGTTAAGTGTTGAACACACCGTGGAGATCTCATATCCGGCCTATACTTCAACAACTCAACTGGCTACCAACTGAATTCCGGATCAGGCTTAAGGTTTTGGTTCTTACCTTCAAGGCCATATGCAGTCTGGGCCCAGTGTTTCTGAGAGACCGTCTCTCCGCCTACACCTCCAATAGAGCGTTACGCTCTGCCACTGCCAATTGGCTGGTGATCTCTGGCCCAAAACAAGCACGTCGGTCCTCAATGAGGACTAGAGCTTTTTCCATCCTGGCCCCCACTTGGTGGAACGAGCTCCCTGAAGAGATCAGGGCCCTGTCCGAACTCCCATAGTTCCGCACGGCCTGCAAAAGGGAGCTCCTCCACCAGGCATTTCCCCGAAACTGACAACAGGTCCCCCCTCAGACATCCCCTCCATGGCCTGAAGCAGCCTGGCCTTTCTAGGGGGTTTAGCTTGTTATGTTGTTATTGTTGGGATCACTGAAGTTGTTTTGTTTAGAACCACTGCTGGATTGTTATTGTTGTATATTGACTGTTGCATGTTGACTCGTTCCATGTATCCCCCTATGATGTTGTATGTAAACCGCCCTGAGCCATATGGAAGGGCGGTATAGAAATCAAATAAATAAATTTGGGAGACCCAGGTTCAAATCCCCACTCCACCATGAAACTCCCCAACTGAGTTATACACTCTAAGCCTCGCCCAATATGCTTTCTCTTATGTATAGGGCAGGGAGGTTCTGGGAGAGCTCCTAGTACTGTGGCCCTGCTGGTAGACCTGCTGGTGGCCCCTGGGCTTTGGCCACTGTGTGACAGGGTGTGACAGACATAGGGTTGTTTTGAGGATAACATGCTGAGAGCTGCATATGTCTTCTTGAGCAGGGGTAGTCAACCTGTGGTCCTCCAGATGTTCATGGACTACAATTCCCATGAGCCCCCTGCCAGCATTTGCTGGTAGGGGACTCATGGGAATTGTAGTCCACGAACATCTGGAGGACCACAGGTTGACTACCCCTGTTCTTGAGCACATTAGCAAAAGGGTGGGACCAACAGGCACAATATTATGCAGCTATTTGGTTACCCTGGCTTTTTAAGAACAGAAGTCCTGTTGGATCAGGCCAGAGGCCCATACAGTCCAACACTCTGATCCAGCAACAGAGCGATGCATCATACATACAGTGTTCAGAAATTGTTGCTAGGACAGAACACTCTGGCTAAACTGCTGTTCTGGGCCAGTTATTGGGATCATGGGACCCGATTCTACAGCAATTACACTGGCTGCCACTTCCAAGTCCAATTCAAGGGGGGGGGGACTTGCTGCCTTCATGAGATCTACTAGGCTACATGATTTTAAAAGAAGACTAGACAAATCCACAGAAGATATGTCCATCAATAGTTGGCTTTTAGACCTTATTGCTAAAATGGAGCCTGTTTTTTGAAAAGTGATTGATGGGGTAGGCATCAACTTGGGGGGAGACGGGGACGGAGACTTTTGCCCCTGGGCATTCCATGAGCATCTTGCATGGCCACTGCTTTGAACCAGTTCCTGTAGAAGATGCTCGATAAACCATATTGCTACAGAGCTTGAATAGTGTAGTACCCTAAATCTATGACTTGGGGCCCCTTTGCCTGATTCAGATGACAACTGTTGCAGACTACAGGTTTCTCCCCATCATGCCATTTTCTTGACTTGAAACAGTCCAGGGTGCATTATTTAGGTTCACAGTTCCAAACTGTACACCCGACACACTGGAATAGAGGGCAGCCCCAAACTCAAATCTAACTGCTACACAAAATCTACAGTTGTGATCTCAGACCCAACCTGCACATAGCCAATCAGGAAGAGCAGTACACTCACATCCCAAATTCTTTACCAACCAAGGAACGTGAACAGTGTGAGCCTGCCATCTTTCCTGAAGCCCAGTGCTCATTGTCAATCCAGCTGAAAAAAATCCTGGCCTCCATTTATACAACCTTTGATCCTGTCGCTGCCCAGTTCCTGAACAGGCCTCCAAGGCTGGCCAGGCCAGTAATCAAACAATGCTATGGGTGTGCTTCAGGACACGTCTCAAGACCGGATGGTGTACTGGACACCTAAGGAAGGTTTCCTCACATGCACAGGCATAAGCAGGCCAGTGGGGATGGAGAAGAAAAGAATGGTGAGAGAACGGGGAATCCCACTCATTGCCCGGATCAGAAGACAGAGGGGAAAGTCCATTTTCAACTGTGTGCTTTCACAAATGAATTCCAAATGTTTTACTAAACAAGATTATGTGAAGCCCCAAGAGGTTGCTTAGAGGCCCAGGGAAGCTGAGTGAGTCCACGAGCTGAGTCCAGAAAGGTGCTCTGGGAAAAAGAGCAATCCTGATCCTTGTTAAGTAGCTCAGCAACAAATAACTCTTTGAGGGTTTCCTCCAAAGCTTCTCGTAGGCGGTGACTGTGCCCAGGATTTGGACACAACCACCTTCCCAAAAAAGCCTTGCATAAATTTAACTGTGAATGTTTGGATGTTTACTATATTTTATTATTTGGCTTTTACCCCTATTTTCCAAAACTGACATGCTATTTTCCAGAACAGTCATCTGAACTCACTGCTGTAAACACAAAATCAGACTTCACAAGGAATTGTCTCAACCCAAATCAAGTCATGAGGATGCAACCCTTCCCCCCTGCAAGAAAATCCATACCAGACTCAAAAATCCTCTAGCCCAGCAATTCCCAACAGGGGCTTCAGAGAACCCTGGAGTTCTGTGGCCTTTCCCAGAAGTTCAGGAGGCCACCTGCCATGGCATGATCGAGTGGGGCCACTGAACAGGGGCTCTCGTTATGTTTAGACTGCCAGCTCTGGTTTGGGAAATGAAGAGGAAGAGGTGGTTCTTATATGCCACTTTTCTCTACCTGAAGGAGTCTCAAAGTGGCTTCCAATCGCCTTCCTTTTCCTCTCCCCACAACAGACACCCTGTGAGGGAGAGGAAGCTGAGAGGGCCCTGATATTACTGAAGGAGAAGAGTTGGTTCTTATATGCTGCTTTCCTCTACCTGAAGGAGTCTCCAAGCAGCTTCCAATCGCCTTCCCTTTCCTCTCCCCACAACAGACACCCTGTGAGGTGGGTGAGGCTACGAGAGCCCTGATATTCCTACTCAGTCAGAGCAGTTTTCTCAGTGCTGTGGCGAGCCCAAGGTCACCCAACTGGTTGCATGTGGGGGAGTGCAGATTCAAACCCGGCTCGCCAGATTAGAAGTCTACACACTCCTAACTACTACACTAATGCCTGGAGTGTTGGGGTTAGAGCCTAGCAGGGATGAGGGAAAGGATGGACTCCAGTAGTGTTTAATGCCAGAGCCCACCTTCCTTTGCTCCAGTTGAACTGATCACTGGCAAATCACGTGGACTAGAGGGAGATTACCTGGTCATGCAGATCAGCTGTGGTTTTTGGAGATCTCCAGGCTCCACCTGGAGGTTGGCAACTCTAGCCATTCAGCTATTGAATTAATATGCACCATTCAAATGCAGGTGTGGGTGGGGTTAGACATGTCAATCTGGTGACCTAGGAGGAGGAGAGGCTTGGGGACATCACTTCCTATGATTCTATGACGTGACAGTGGGCATGGCCCAGTCCCATCCAGTGGAAATGGATGTGATATCACTTCCGGGGGCATGGCAGATAGGTGTGGCCAGCTGACAGCACTTCTGGGGTTCCTCGAAGCCTGAAAAACATTCCAGGGCTTCCTTCATGGTCAAAAGTTTGAAAAAGGCTGCTCTGGTCAAACAGTTTCACCCTCTTGCCTTTTGGGCACCATTTCAAAGTATGGTTCTGTCAGTCTGCAGCAGAAGAGCTCGATTTGAGTCCAGCAGCACCTCAGAAGCCAGAGTGGTTTTTTTTTTGGGGGGGGGGGAGCTTCCTGATCTGATGAAACAAGCATTGACTTTCAAAAGCTTATATCCTGAAAATCCTGTCTGCCTTTTGGCCCTCACCTGTGTAGGAGGCTATGAATGCTTTAAGAGAAAAAGGGTGGCAGAGAACACCTGCATCCTCTTGGGACATCCTCTTGGGACATCCTCTTGGGACATCCGCTGCAATTTTAGCACAGTACATCCCCACATGCATTAAACCCCAATCATATCCAAACCGCACATAGGTTTCTCCATATAAATATTGAAACTTGTACACAAGATTGAACAAGTTGGATTTTAAAAATCCAGATTACGATCTGCACTGGGACCCACATTTTTAACATTGAGTGAGGAGAGAGACTAGAGAATGTCACTGTGACAGATCACAATCAGTTTTTTAAAACTTGATAAGCAAACAATCCAATGAGTTTATGCCTCAAAGGATCAGGAAATATCAGACTGCAGATTTCCCCCAAATCTTACAATCCTCCATCTCTTTTTAAAGCTGCCTCTTTCCAAAGAGGGAGATGTTTACTTCGTTGCTCTTTCAGTAAAAAGATTTTCTTCAACAAAGTTTGCTTATTAGGAGCAATTGACTGGACTCTCACATTGCCATGAGAGATGCACCACACTGCAAACTGAGCAGCTGCAGATCATCTGTGCATGAGACCTGCACACAAACAACTTCCATTTCCTACAAACAATGTCTGCTCTGAATGAGAGGTGGCTGGCCACCAGGAGTAGAGGTGCCTCAAGACAATGATTCTGGGAACCATTAAGGACAATCAGGCCGGGCCTGTGCACTACAATCCAGCAGGAAGCTCTCCTATACAAGCATCCCTGAAATGTGCAGCATCTGAACACGTCAATGAGCCACAAGAAGAGTCCTCAAGGGATTCAGCTATGCTTTAATCTGGGCCAGATGGGAAGCCCAGAGAGTTCCTTAAAACACTTCAGGCTGACCCCTTAAAACCTGTCCTCTGTGACATTCTTATTCCAAAGTTGTTTCGATATTTGATGCCAATGATTTGTAAATTGCCTTGGAAGACAGAATTGTCATTGGGAAGTCCTTCTTCCCACTCTGACTGTGACAATCACAGTATAAGCCCTACCCCCATCACAAGAACATACAGCAAAACATACCAATGGAGTATATTTATATTGCCTTTACATATATCTAGCAATATATTCAGTTTGAGAAAAAGCAACCAACCTGTGTACCATTTCACATTGCAGGTGACATTCATGTAACTGTATGCTCCCCAGTATAAATATCCCCACACAGAGAAAACTAATGTGCTAATCAGGCTACCCAAGAGCCATTTGTGCCACCATGCTTAGAAGCAAGAGGCTTTGTTTTGGCATGGAGGAGCACACAACTGCCCCGACTGCAGCATGCTGGGACAAACTAAACCTCCTCAATGAGAACTAAGGCCATGATCCAGGTCTAAACTTCAGATGCGCAATACTTCCCTGCCCCAACAATCTGCAACTGGGTTTTCAAACGTACAATGGTTCCGAAGCCACTGTAGCCACAGAAGCCGAGAAAAATTACCTTCTCCAACTTCCCGAAGATTTGTTTTCCAGACGAGCCCTCTTGACTTTCTGCATCAACTGCTTGGCAAGCCTTGGGTAGAATAAGAAACTAGAGAAAGAAAAAGAGACAGGAGATGGATTCTTTGTGGTGAAACAGCTTAGATAGTCACATGCACAGGGAGCTGATGGCACAACTTCCAACTCTGCATCAGCCACAAAAGGTTATTTTGGAGGGAGGGAAAAGAACAGATATTGGGCAGCACCGTCTTCGGCATGACTGTCAGCACCTTCTAATCTCACCACAAACTAGAACATAGCAAGCAAAGTCAAAAAGACCAATCCCCAGCAAGGCAAATAGTTCCTTAGGCATGAAACCAAAGCTCTGAGCTCATGGGAGTTAGCAGTATTGAAAGACAGAGCAAGCAGACTTGGAGCCCTCAAGGATAGATTCAAATGAGTAGCCGTGTTGGTCTGAAGTAGCACAATAAAAACAGGAAAAATATTTATTGAAAGCGTAAGCTTCCTCAGACTGAGGAAGAGAGCTTGCACTCAAAAGCTCACACCTTGAATAAATTGTTAAATTTATTGGACTCTGGACTAAATTTATTGACTACTGGACTCTGATTTTATTTTGGAGCCTTCAAGCTGCAGAATTTCATAGGAAGCAGGTCCAAACGACCATGACACCCCAAAGTCTTGTGCACGCCCATACCGGGAATCCCACTTCTGTTTGCACAGAGTGGAGTTTCATTCCAGCTCAACAATGGGAGGCAGGGCACCAAGCAGCTAGCGCCAGAGTGTCTGGGTCAAAGCCCCGGAGCCGTCATTGTAGGACCACCGAGATTCTCCTTGCGCAAGACCCTTACTCATTCCTCCTGGGCCAGCCAATAACCAGAGTGGGCGGGGTTTCACCCAAGGCAAATCAGAGGGTGGAAGGCCAAGAGAGGAAGGGGAGAAGAGGCGGCGTTTGGTTTCGCCCTCAACTTGCAGCCGCTTTAGGGTCAACTCCTGAGGGTATTCCGGACAAGGGACATGCAGAGGAGGCTCTTCCGCGGTCGTCTTCCGCCCAAGGACCAGCCAGCAGCGACCCTGGTCGCTCCCCCCCCCGGACGGGGCGGGGCCCGGGAGCCCCATTCATTCTCCGGGAGAGGGCGTGGCCGCCCCCACAAGCTCCCCTCCCCCCCTCCTGACTCACTGCGGGCGGCGGCGGCTCCTCCGCGTTGGGGAAGGGGGGCGGGTGGGGGGCCGGCCGGGGGTCGCGCGGCGCCGCCGCCTTCACTCCCGCGCCATCCCCCGCCCTGGAGGCCGAGAAGCGCCGCGGAGCAGGGGGAGGGGGGGGAGGGAAAACGCCGGCCGCCGTGAGCCTCCCAGCGCGACCTTTGCGCCGGAAGCGGAAGTGCGCGAGGTCCTCGCGGCGAGAGCAGTGGGCGGGGCCGGAGAGAGGTCGCGGCGGGTGGTCGGCGCCCCCAACGTTCGAGGTCTCGCGAGAAAAGCAAAAGAGGCGGAGCTGACGGAGGCTGTTGGGCGGGGCCCTTGGCTGGGCTGGCGGGAGGAGGGAAAGATTAGCTGCAAATATGGTAGACTCAAAGACACTGAGAGGATATTTAAGCACAGAGCAGGGGTGGGCCAACTGTGGCCCTGCAGCTGTCCATGGACTGCAATTCCCATGAGCCCCAGGGGCTCATGGGAATTGTAGTCCATGGACAGCTGCAGGGCCACAGTTGGCCCACCCCTGGCGTAGAGTACCTAAAAATATATCGCCTTCGGTAGGCATCTCTCGTCTAGGGCAACGAATAAAATACTGTCGCGTGTTAAGAGATTCACTACAGGATTTGAGTCTTTAAGATTCTTTGGCCAACCGCGAGGGGAGGGGAGAGTGCGGGCCCTGGGGTTGCTGTGGAAACGGGCGGGCCAGCTGCGACGGGGGGGGGGGGGAGGAAGCCGCCACTCAGTGTAACGGGGGGGGGGGGCTGCCTTACATTGGAAGGAAGAGAGATGACGGCCGGATAGAAGCTGGTTGCCCACTTTTATGAGCACAGAAACCTCTCCAGGAAAATAACTGGTGTTGTCCTTTTCAAAAGAAATCATCCGTGATTGTAGTGGAATAAGCCCGTCTGGTTTGTACCACTTGTTTATAAGGGTGAAACGGGACTGCTTGGAAAGAGAGGCGTTGGTGGTATAGTGGTTAGCATAGCTGCCTTCCAAGCAGTTGACCCGGGTTCGATTCCCGGCCAACGCAAAAAACTTTTTTACTTGTACTCGAAAGCTTGAATAAATTTTTGAATAAATTGAATTCAAAATTGAATAAATTTTTGTTGGTCTTAAAAGTGCTACTGGAGTCTGATTTTATTGTTTTACCATCCAGTAAGCCTTGGACATGTCCAGCCTGTACAGTTAAGCGCCGTTTGGAAAGGGAAAAATCTTCTCCAATTTGCAATGAGTTTAACGGTTCGTTTCCTGCACTCTTTTATTTTGCCTTCCAGCACTTATTTAAGGAAATTTTTCCTTGACACCATACGTCAAGTTAATAAAACCTCTACAATATTTATTTGGAGAGGTGTAGCCTTTTCTAAAACATAAATGCAAGGAACGTGTGTGGGAGGCGGGAGTGGAATCCAATTCAAAACACCGGGGTCTTTGCCTTAGCTAGAAAAGGAGTTGCCAAAGAAGGGGGTATCCTTCCACTTGAAACAATTTTAAAAGGTTGTTTCTATATTTCTTTAATCAAAAATTAAAGGCATGGAATTTGAGACACATAGATGAAAGGGGGTGTAAAACAGCTTAAAATGATGTTTCCGCCCGGGATCGAACCGGGGACCTTTCGCGTGTGAGGCGAACGTGATAACCGCTACACTACGGAAACTTCGTTAAGCAAACTGTTTTCGGCTGCTTGCTATTACCTCTGAGCATGACTTTACTAACAGTATGAATTTTTTTGTATATTCTGAATGTCATTCTCGCTCGCTTTCTAACCTTCCAATCAGCCTATGCTATTTTTCATCCCCCAACCTCATTTGAGTACCTTGACCTCAACACAGCTCACACAAAAAGAATGCAGTGACATAGTCAATAAAATAGTATCTCTGGACATGTATAAATAAATATAATAATAAATAAATGTGCATAGTGGCTTTTCCTTCACGGCCAAATAGGGCATCCCACATACTCAGCGGGACACTGATTTTCGGGGGGGGGGGGATCATCTGGGCATGAAATTAGGGTCACGGAAGCTGAGCAGGAAGTTGTGAGTTCCGTGCAGTTTGCAGGGGGTTGGACTAGATGGTTTTGAAGGATTTTTCCAACTCCTTGATTCTAGGGACAGCATACTGGCGTCTGACCCAGTCTCTTCTCCAATCCCTGATAACATTTAACAATAACATTGTCACCTCCTATTTTTAGACGTGATCCCCAAACGACCAAGGTCCCTTCCCCTGGAGAAAACGGCTGCTCTTGAGGGCAGCCTCTTCCTCCCCTCCCCAAATCCTGCCATCCCACACACACACAAATTCCAGGTATTTCCTGACCTGGAACAAGCAACCTTAGGACCCAGGCTCAAATTTCTTCCCTATGAAATCGGTTTTTATGTAAGCCCTTGTGTAGATTTCATTTGCCAGTTGTTAAGTCTGTGGACATCTGACAGCAGATGCAAATGAAGGCTTCTGCCAGCCTGTGAACTAATCAATCGGACCTGTTAAGGTCCAATCAGACTGTCCCGCTTGGAGCCAATCAGGGGTTTTGGCAGGCTGTCTGAAGTGTACAATAGTGCCTGAGCATGCCTGTTTTCCCTGTTTGGTGTTTGGAGCCTAATGTTGGGGTTGCTAAATAAAAAGAGCTGTTTTGAAGAATTGGAGTCTGTGTTTACCGAACCCGCCGACTTAATACCTATCCGCTTTGATTTTGGATTGATCTCCACGTTTTTGAACACAAGACTTTCTGTGCGTCTCTAGATTTTGGCTCAAAGCCCTTCTTCTACAGGAAAGTCCCAAGAGCCCTGTTTGCTTTGCCTCCATTCAGGTGCAACGGTGTGAGGTCCTCCTTGGTGTACAACACCACCAGGTGTCAGCCAAAGCATGAACACCAGCTGACAACCTCAAGCATCACACCTTTACAAGACTCTGGCTGAAGCTCTGAGCCCCAGATCAAGCGTTCCTCAACAGAGTAGAACAACAAAGTTTTTTCACAGGCCAAAGGCCCACTTAGAAAGAGGCATGAAGTGGTACAGAGAGTAACTAGGCTCCCTGGTTTGTTGGTTATAACGTCCAAATTGCATCATCAATCCTTGCTATGTAGACTGGAGCAGTGGTCCCCAACCTTTATATCACCGGGGACCACTCAACACCGGGGACCAATCACCGGGGACCACTCAACGCCTTTTACTGAGGCCCGGTGGGGGGGGGTAGTTTACTCCTCTACTCTCAACCACTGCCCTAACGCTCTCTGATCACTTTGGTAATGTTTAAACATCCCTTCAAAATAAGATACAGACACGCCACAACAATGAAGTGTGTTGTAAAGTGCTGGGGGGGATGAAGTAAAGGGCCGGGGGGAGGCGTCCTTTGGGGCCCACCTCCAATTAGTCGAAGGACCACATGTGGTCCGCAGCCCACAGGTTGGGGATCGCTAGACTGGAGGACTAAGAGACTTCTAGTTGTCAAGAATGAGTATCAAATTAAATGCTTATGATATGGTGAGATGGAGAGGGGTTTGGAGAGCAAGACAGATGAGGAAAGATTGGGGTAGCTTGGTCTGTTTAGCCTGGAGAGGAGACAACTGAAAGGGGATCTGATAACCATCTTCAAGTATTTAAAAGGCTGCCATATAGAGGATGGAGCAGAGTTGTTCTCTCTTGCCCCGAAGGGACAGACCAGAACCAAAGGATGAAATTAATTCAAAAGAAATTCCATCTAAGCATCCAAAAGAAGTTCCTGACAGTCAGCAGTTTCTCAGTGGAATAGGCTTCCTCAGGAGGTGGCGGGTTCTCCATCTTTGGAAATTTTTAAACAGAGGCTGGATAGCCATCTGATGGAAAGGCTGATTCTATGAAGGCTTAAGAAGGTGGCAGGTTACAGTGGATGAGTGATAGGGTTGTGAGTGTCCTGCATAGTGAAAGGGTTGGTCTTGATGACCCATGAGGACCCTTCCAACTCTATGATTCTATGATTCTATTATACATATGAATGAATCGTTAAATATGAAATAATAAAAGTTTCTTTAGTGCTCAATAGATCAGGCAAACTGTTTTCTTTTCTTTCCTTCACCCTGCACACACTGTACCAGCTTAACTGTACCAGCTAACTTGTAGCAGGAAATTTGAAAACCACAGTTCTAGCAGATGGCCAGAGTTCTGCTTTTGCTTTGAGGGTTAGACAGATTTTTTAATTTGTAGTATAAGAGCTTGCTGCCCTTTTGAAAAAACAACTGTAAGATAAAAGATCATTTTACATTGTTAAACTGTTATCAAATATAATCTACACGTAGCTTGGGGAAAGATGGCTTGAGGCAAAAATACACTCTAACCCCTTCTGCTTAACTTCTAAGACAGGATGTACTAAAGATGGAACATTCAAACTACAGACAGCCTTTATGGAAAAAACAGGAAGCAAGTATTAGATGGATGGTCAGAAAAAGTCTCAGTTAAGACAAAGGCTAAGAACTGGCCATAAAAAAAGGGAACACAATAATTTGGGAGATTCCCAGTTACAAGTGCAGAAGGTTACTAGAAAATGCTTAACTAAGCATTAACTAAGCATATTAAAATCTTGTCCCCCCACAGCACCATTTTTTAAAGATTACAAGTGGGTGGTCGGAAAGATTGTGACCCAAAGTATCCTAGCCAATAGGAGAAATGGGAAGGGGCTCAACAGATGGTGTAGGGCAGGGGTAGTCAACCTGTGGTCCTCCAGATGTTCATGGACTACAATCCCCATGATCCCCTGTCAGCGAATGCTGGCAGGGGCTCATGGGAACTGTGAAAAGCTATCAGACAGTGTTTCCACATTTCCTTGTTTTGACTCTGGAGAAAGCAAAGGGATTTCTCTGTAAGCCAATCTTTATGGCTGAGCTGTACACACATTCTAATGCCCTCTGTGTAGCTGGCTACAATGATATCCTTATGGTGTAAAAGGGGTCACAGCAAACCTTCATAACTGTCCAGCCTTACTGTGCACAAATTTGGAATGGCCTTTGATCTGTGTCCAGTTTCAAATGGTGCCTCCAGCTATTTCAGAGGGATATTACATTCAGCAGTCGATTGACCCACATTGATCTATCTGTGAGGCCTTGGCTCCAGAAGAGTTCCCGTGTAACATTTTGTTCCCATATTGCCCTCTCTGCGTGGAGTCTAGAAGACAATTCCTTGCTAAGATTATGAAGGGCTCAGATCCTTCCATAGCAGAGGAGAAATTAATTTTCATTCTCTCAGCCCTGCTCAGATTGGCTTCTATAGAGTGGAACAGTTTGCTTTGGTAACTAAAAAAAAACCAGGATGGGATGGAAGACTAAGCTGTCTTATTCAGCAATATAGGTTTTGGCGGTTGTCTTCATGTAATTGCAACTGTGTTTTGAACTACTGCTGATCATTGTTTTATGTTTCTTTTCCTGTGTTTTAACTGTAATGGCCTTGGCCTTGAACAAGAAATGCCACTTGGCATGATGAGGATGAACGCAGAATGAACATATATGATTGTGAGGACAGTTACTTTTTGTATGAAGTTCACTGCTGGGAGATGTGATTAATATAGCATAGTTCTGCTCAGTCACAGAACCAGGATACTGAGTGCAGTAAAAAATCACCCAAGCAGCATGTAGCAAAAAAAATGTAGATCCTGTTCACATTCAGGTGCAGTCGAAAGGAGAGAGTGAAGCCTAATGTAAAGACATCTGTTCCTATCACATGTGGCCGGCTTGTCATGTCTTTGGGAGTACGAGGGCATACCAGAGAGACCTGTTTCCGTGGATGTTGTGACAGACAGCACTTAGGCCAATTCCGTACCAACAATGCCATAGAGATGTGTGTTCCTGTGTCCCCATAGGGGACATATTTCAGCAGAGCACCCGGTCCACCACTAAAATGTGCCCCCCCCAGGGGACTCAGCCATGGTGGACAGGTTCCGCTGTGTGTGGAGCTGCAAGGGTTTGCTATTTTGCAGGAAGGTGGGAATGCGTGAGAATACAATCTCACATTCCTGAGAAAAAAATGTAAGCCCTGCTCTAATGACTGGGGAAGGCACTGGCAAGCCACCCCGTATTGAGTCTGCCATGAAAACGCTAGAGGGAGTCACCCCAAGAGTCAGACATGACTCGGTGCTTGCACAGGGGATACCTTTTAGTCTGTGGAAGAATATATACGTCAGGGATGGCCAAACTGTCCATGGACTACAATTCCCATGAGTCCCTGCCAGTATATGGATCTGGTTCCACCATAGTAGTGTTGCCAACCTCCAGGTGGAGTCTGGAAATCTCCTAGATTTACAACTGATTCCCAGATGACAGAGAATGGTTCTCCTGGAAAACATGTCACTTTGGAAGATGGGCTCTGTGGTATTGTACCCAGATGAGTTCCCTTCCCTCCCTAAACCCTTCCCTCCCCAGGCTGCATCCCCCAAGATTTTTCATGCTGAAGCCGGCCAACCCTACAGCCTGATGATTCTCCCTCTGCCCTCTGATTAGCCACTGAGTCTTTCAGATCCAACCCCCTCCAATCCTTTGAGACGTTCTTCTGCAAAGCTGTGATCCACCAGATTGTTATGAAAATAACAAGATGTATTTGCAAATCCTAACTGACCCTGGAAGACGATAGTCAAAACAGGAAACGTACTCGGGTGTTCCGTTGGTCTCGATTTTTTTTGTAAGAGGACTCTTCTCTTTTGAAGCGTTTGTTTCAGCAGCCAGAGATTGGAACTCCATGAAAATTTCCACCCGGCAAGAAAAGACAGCTAGCAAAGAAAGTCACTGACAGAGGCTTTTCAGGTTTCTGAGCTTATTATGGATGGCTGTTCATGTAACATGTTATTTGTTAATACATGCTATAAGTTTTGAAGAAGAAGAAGAAGAAGAAGAAGAAGAAGAAGAAGAAGAAGAGTTGGTTCTTATATGCCGCTTTTCCCTACCCGAAGGAGGCTCAAAGCGGCTTACAGTCGCCTTCCCTTTCCTCTCCCCACAACAGACACCCTGTGAGGTGGGTGAGGCTCAGAGAGCCCTGATATCACTGCCCGGTCAGAACAATTTTATCAGTGCCGTGGCGAGCCCAAGGTCACCCAGCTGGCTGCATGTGGGGGAGTGCAGAATCGAACCTGGCTTGCCAGATTAGAAGTCGGCAGTCCTAACCACTACACCAAACTGGCTCTACATGTCCTGTACAAAGTAATTCATATACTTCTGGAGTGCACAGTCCCTACTACTGTGTGTCTGATTGATTGATTGATTATATTTGTATGCTGCCCTCCCCAAAGGCAAACATCCCCCCTCTGCTCCATCCTTCAATCAGCCCCATCTTCTCCCTGTACATTTTCACATCAAGCCTGCTGTGTACCACTAGAATCCTCATGTGCTCATCTGCCTTTAACACTCAAAGTAAAAGATCCTGGGCATGCCTGGCATGAGGGGATATGGGATATAAATGCATAACTCCAAACATCGGGAGGGAGTCACACCAACGCTACTGTGTCAGGGGCCAGATTGACCCTTTTGAAAGCAGGATGCATTGACCGTGGGGCTTGATGGCCGGTTCCCCTGCTCTCATTTAGGGCCTCCTCTCTTTAATGAGCAAAGCTGACCTCTGAAATGTCTCTGCTCTTTCTGCCTCTGGGATTATTAGCATCAGTGTGGCTGAGAGAACGTCCCTATTCTCAGGATCCCTAGGGGAGGGGATGCCTGCTGATCCGTGCCCCCAGAGCACCAGGTAACATTAGCAACCTAGAAGTTTAGGCCCCCCAAAGCTAACTGGCGGGTGATTCCCTTGAGACACCCCCACCCCTTAGTAAAACTGACCTTTTTCATTCTGAGGTAGTAATCCTGGGTTTATGGCCCACCACTTCAGCTTTTGTATGGGGTAAGCATAAAAGAAAACCCTTGCTCGCAGAGAATTGACCACTTAGGAAGAAGAGTTCTAGCCAAGGCCTCAGAGAACTACCAACTTAGGGAGAAGGAAATACTTGTTTTCTAAGTGCAGGGATTTTTTTTTTCAATGGAAGCTGAATCAGATCAAGGGGTATTGATGCACTGGAGCCAGGCTTTCATTGATAGTTTTTTATTGTTGGCAACAGAGGATTAGAACTACAGTGATAGGTTGAAACTGTTTGTAGAATGGTGCCGGCTAAATATCAGGAAAAAGGTTTTTACAGACAGAGTGTTTCAGCAGCTGGACAGATCCTTCTGGATGCTTAGGCTGATCCTGCACTGATCAGGGGGAGGGACTAGATGGCCCCTTCACACTCTATGATTTTATGAGTCTAGTTCAGCTGTGGAATGGGCTGCCTCAGGAGATGGTGAGCATCCCCTTACTGGTGGTCTTCAAGCAGCAGCTGGACAGATCCTTCTCCTGGATGCTTGAGGCTGATCCTTCATTGAGCAGTGGGTGGGACTAGATGGCCTGGATGGCCCTTTCCCACTCTAGGATTATATGAGTCTAGTTCAGCTGTGGAATGGGCTGCCTCAGGAGGTGGGGAGCTCCCCCTCACTGGTGGTCTTCAAGCAGCAGCTGGAGGATGGACTAGATGGCCCAGGAGGTACCTTCCAACTCTGTGATTCTGTGATTCTATGATACATAAAATCGCATAAAATCACAATAAAACACAACAACAATGATCATCAACAGTAACGGTGGAAGACCTAAGCTACATCCTTCCTCTCACCCACCCTTGGTTGATGACGACAGGCCTCAAAGTCCACAGAGAAACCACTGGCTCTTGGGTTGTACATTCCAAATGATCCAGCTTCTCCTGCATTGAATTGCCTATTCTGGTTTCCTGTTGCAGGAGAAGTAAATCAGTACGTCAATATTGTCCTCTCTTTTTCCTCATCAGGAGATGCCTGGCCTCAGATCCTCATAGAGTTGCCCCATTCCCCACGCCTGGCCACCAATGGGTTAGAGTTACCACTTCCATGTGGGAAACTCCTGGAAATTTGGAGATAGAAGACAGGGAGGACAGGGACTTCTCTTGGTGGCACATGATGCCATAAAGTACACCCTCCAAGCATCCATTTTCTCCAGGTAAGGTAAACTCCGTAGTATGGAGATGAGTTGCAATTCAGGAGGATCCCCAGGTCCCAACTGGAGGCTGGCACCCCTATGCTTTTGTCTGTATTTAAGTCCCATTCCCCCCATCCTGCAGATGTCTCTGACCAGCCAGGCTCTGGATTTCAGGCCCCCAGGAAACTCGATGGACTTTCTCCCTTTCCCCGTGTCAAGTGCTTTATATTCCATGATAAATTCTATCTGCAAAGCAATCAGCAGTGTCTCAGAACACACACACACACACACCCTCTCTCACACACATGCACATACTGACCCAACCTTCTTTTTTCTTGCA